>NW_021824466.1:0-18653 GCF_006345805.1 Octopus sinensis | reverse complement strand
ATCTACATGTATATATACATGCATATATAAATAATTATACGGAAGTACAGGACATCACAATAAGACGTAGAAACAGAAAAAGCCAAAAAACAAAAAACAAGAAAACGGAAAACGAAAACCAAATACAGGACAGGTTACACAAGGACAAAACCCCCGTCATCAGCTGTCGCTAGAGGAGTCAGGCATGTTTCGAAGGCATAACAGAACACTAATCCAATAGGCCTTCCTGCGAGAGAATTAAAATAAAATTTCAAGCAGCGGGGCACAATATATATATATATATATAATATATATATCCCTTCGACCCCCACGGCAGTTTTGTTGAAAGATCGTGGTGTTCTCAGGAGTTCCTCCACCTTTTGAGGGGTCCTACTTTTAGTCCCGCAGGGTGTGTCCAACAAGCACCCCTCTCACCAAGCAAGTTCGGTGAGGTTGCCAGTTTAGTCGCTGACGACCCGACGATACAACAGATCGTACTTGGTTACATGTTACCAGGAGCGCTCTGTGTCATGAGTTTTCCTTGTGATATTTGATAGACGTTACTGCGGTCAGCAATGGAGGCTGTGGCGGTGGCGGTGGCGGTGGTGGTGGTGGTGGTGGTGTTGGTGTTGGCGATAGTGTTGGTGTTAGCGATGGTGGTGGTGGTGTTTGTGAGGGTGTTGTCGGCGGTGGTGGTGGAGGTGGTGGTGGTAATGTTGGCAGTGGTAGTGGTAGAGGTGGTGGTGGTGGCTTTGGTAGTGGTATTGGTATTGGGGATGCTGGTGATGGTGGTGGTGGTGGTGGTGGTGGTGGTGGTGGCGGTGGCGTTAGTGGTGGTGGAGTTAGCGATGGTGGTGATGGTGGAGGTGTTGGTGATGGTGGAGGTGATGGTGGTGATGTTGGCAGTGGTAGTGGTGGTAGTGATGGTACTTTAGAAGCAAATGGTGTATAATTTTGTTTCCAGCTGTTAGTTCAGTGTCAATTTTAACATGGAGTGCAAACACAAACATTTTCGCTATACTTTGCGGATGAAAGGATGAAAGGCAAAGTCGACCTCGGCGGAATTTGAACTCACAACGTAACGGCAGACGAAGTACCGCAAAGCATTTCGCCCGGTGTGCTAATTGATGATTTCCGAATCAAAGCCATAATTGAATCTGATTGTCATACAACTGTTCGAGAGATTGCAGAGTGGTTAAATGTAGTATCACACTAAAAAACTGAAAATCACTTGAGATGTCTTGGACTCGTTAAGAAGCTCGATATTTGGATTCCATATGAATGGAAGGAGATTCACTTAACACAAAGAATCAGTATTTGTAATATGTATCTCAAACGCAATGAAATCGACCGTTTTTGAAAGGAGTCATCACTGGTGAGGAAAAATGGATTGTCTACAATAGCATCAATCGAAAACGATCGCAGTCCAAGCATAATGAACCAACACAAACAACATCGAAAGCTGAATTGCATAAAAAAAGGTCGTGTTGTCAGTTTGGTGGGATTACAAAGGTGTTGTGTATTTTGAGCTGCTTCCAAGGAACCAAACGATCAATTCAGATGTTTACTGTCAACAACTAATGAAACTAGAGGAAGCAATCAATGAAAGAAAAAGAGCCAGAATTGGCAAATCGTAAAAGAATCATATTCCACCATGACAACGCTAGACCACACATGTCTTTGCTAACTCATAAAAAATTATTGGAGCCTGGTTAGGAAGTGATGTCACAACCATCATATAGTCCTGACTTTGCACCATCAGATTTCCATTCATTTGGAAGTTTGCAAAATTCTTTGAATGGTAAAACTTTAAATAATGCTGATGACCTGAAATCCCACTTGCTTGTTTTTGGCTGATAAGGACCGGAAGTTCTATAAGCATGGAATCCTGAAGTTGCCAGAAAGATGGCCAAAGGTCATTGAACTAAATGAAAAAGAAATAAAATTAATTAATTAAAATTCATTTTTTTATGTATGAGAAAAAAAATGACTTTTATTTCACAAGAAAAAAACGAAATTACTTTCTTGCCAACCTTAATATATACTCTTTTTACTCTTTTACTCTTTTACTCGTTTCAGTCATTTGACTGCGGCCATGCTGGAGCACCGCCTTTAGTCGAGCAAATCGACCCCGGGACTTATTCTTTTGTAAGCTCAGTACTTATTCTATCGGTCTCTTTTGCCGAACCGCTAAGTAACGGGGACGTAAACACACCAGCATCGGTTGTCAAGCAATGCTAGGGGGACAAACACACACACACACACATGTGGTTGTGTCAGCAATGGAGGCGGTGGCGGTGGTGGTGGTTGTGGTGGTGGTGGTGGTGGTAGTGGTGGTGGTGGTGGTAGTGGTGGTTGTGGTGGTGCTGGTGGTGCTGGTGCTGGTAGTGATGGTGGTGGTGGTAGTAGGTGTTGGTGTTGGCGATAGTGTTGGTGTTAGCGATGGTGGTGGTGGTGTTTGTGGGGGTGTTGTCGGCGGTGGTGGTGGAGGTGGTGGTGGTAATGTTGGCAGTGGTAGTGGTAGAGGTGGTGGTGGTGGCTTTGGTAGTGGTGTTGGTATTGGGGATGCTGGTGATGGTGGTGGTGGTGGTGGTGGTGGTGGTGGCGGTGGCGGTAGTGGTGGTGGAGTTAGCGATGGTGGTGATGGTGGAGGTGTTGGTGATGGTGGTGATGTTGGCAGTGGTAGTGGTAGAGGTGGTGGTGGTGGTGGTGGCTTTGGTAGTGGTGTTGGTATTGGGGATGCTGGTGATGGTGGTGGTGGTGGTGGCGGTGGCGGTAGTGGTGGTGGAGTTAGCGATGGTGGCGATGGTGGAGGTGTTGGTGATGGTGGTGATGTTGGCAGTGGTAGTGGTGGTAGTGATGGTACTGTTTGCAGTGGTGGTGGTAGAGGTGGTGGTGGCGCTCGTGATGGTGGTAGTGGTGTTGGTGCTGGCGTTGGTAGTGGTGTTAGCAATGGTAGTGGTAGTGGTGGTGGTGGTGGTGGTGGTGGAGGTGTATACAAGGTAATTCCATTAAATTAAATGAACTTGGAATGTGACGTCATCACGATAATCATGGCGATCGATCTAACGAAAATAACCTGATAACCATGGTGATTATGATGTCACAATTTCAAGAAGAATAGATCGGAAATGTAATATCGAATTATGAGGGAAGTTTTGCGGCGGAGTTAAGTGGGGGGGGGGGGGGGGGGGGGGAGTGGAGTGTACATTATTAAATCGACTTTATTGACAATGATAAATTGATTAATAAGTTGAGAGGTGATAAATAGGTAGATGGGTCGGTAGGTATGTAGGTAGGTAGGTAGGTAGATGGGTAGGTAGATGGCGGGGAGGATGTATAAATGGGAAGACAGGCAGACAGGCAGGCAGACAGACAGATAGATAGATAGATAGATAGATAGATAGATAGATAGATAGATAGATAGATAGATAGATAGGTAGATAGATAGATAGATAGGTAGATAGATAGATAGATTGATAGACAGATAGATAGATAGTTAGATAGATAGATAGATAGATAGATAGATAGATAGATAGATAGATAGATAGATAGATAGATAGATGGATAGATAGATAGATAGATAGATAGATAGATAGATAGATAGATAGATAGATGGATAGATAGATAGATAGATAGATAGATAGATAGATAGATAGATAGATAGATAGATAGATAAAGATAGAATTAGATAGACAGACAGACAGACAGACAGATATAGATAGATAGATAGACAGACAGACAGATAGATAGATAGATAGATAGATAGATAGATAGATAGATAGATAGATAGATAGATAGATAGATACAGAGACAGAGAGACAGACAGACAAACAGATAGATAGATAGATAACTTTCTTTTACTAGACACACGATAGACTCGGCCGATAGGCGGATTCGTCCCACACGTGACAGCAGCCGTTCGGCATAAGCCCACAGGTCTGAAATGGTTGGACATTGCACGAGTGCGTGCAGAACGGTTTCGTCGCTCTGACCGCATCTCGGGCAAGTCGGTCCAGTGTGTCTGGAACCGTGTCTGCAGAGCTTATCCCGAACAGGTAATGCTTCTCGATAGCACTGCCAGGCCAGGGATCTTTGGTGATTGTTCATAGGTCCCGGCCCGAAAGTTGTCCTGAACAGGCGGGTCAGGTGTTCCTCGTCGACGCCCAGACTCTGCCCGAGTTCGTCGTCGCACCTCCCCTCCACTAATCCTCTATAGAATGCCTTTGTTGTGATGGAGTCGCACAAGTTCGATCCCGGACGGCAGAGTTGCTTGAGAGCAGAGCGACACTCGCGGTGCCATTCGCCTAGCCTCGGTCTCTGCTTGATCCATGACTGTAGTTCGTCCAAGGAGACGAGCTGCGGGAAAGCGCGCCGCACAAAAGGCGACCATCCCTCGTGTTTGGCGTTGAGGTGTTGGTCGAGGGCCAATCTCGCCGCCAGCACGTTGGACGCGATGCCAGTTCTAAGTGCCTCTTCTAAAACCTTAACTAATTCTCCCTCTATTCTATTTCGGTCTAATGCTAGGGCTTTACTGTATCTGACTGATTCTGCTTTAATTGCTTTTTTTAGGGCATACCACCATCTGTTGTTGATGATGGTACCCGTCAAAGCTCTCTTAACTAATGTGCTGATCCAGTCCCTGTAAACCTGTCGTGCTGTAAAAGACGCATTCAGTTTCCAGTAACCAGGACCCTGCCTATGTGTCTTATCTAAGTCAAGTGTACAAGTCACAAACTTGTGATCTGTGTAACTGACTATATGAAATTGTGGACAACCTACACTATTTTTATCTATTGTCCTACAGAATACTCTATCTAAGTATGATCTGGACGACCCGATGCGGTTACTCCATGTCCACATTGGCACATTCGGGTGGTCCAGTCGGTACCTGTCAGACAGTTGGAAACGTCTGAGCAGGTCTTTGAGGCATTTGCATCCCCTTCTATTGCTATCTCTGCCCACGTAGTCTAGATGCGTGTCCAGGGTGGCATTCCAATCCCCCACTAAAAGTAAAGGACGAGACATTCCCATGAAAGACTCTAGACGTCGAAAGAAATCTGGTCGGCCTGTTAAGGACGGAGCATAAACTGTTATCAGTCGAAAAGCACACTCATTGCTCCCATAGACATCCAAAACGACTAGCCTACCCTCCGGGTCTAGGAAAATTGCTCTTACTTTGAGATCCAGACTCTTCCGGAGAAGCACCGCGGTGCCACCTCCGCCCATTCTCGGTAGACACGGAGAAAAATAAATGTTGAAATGTGTACCGAACATGTGCTAGAGTGCCCGCGAGCTGTGGAGTCTGGTCTCACTGATGGCTATGATATTCAGATTTAGTGACTTGATATCATTTAACAGGTAGCCTTGTTTCCAAGGCGACCCCAAGCCACGTACATTTATACTGCCTATTCTGAGCATGTTCCGATAAAAAATTGTTTTACACACGAAAAGAAAGTGCAAAAAAGGAAAGAGAGAGAGAAAACGTTACTTGTTGTCCGAAAGTCCTTTGTTTTTCACCTCACAGTCTTCTTCCATGAGGTTTTTATATAGTTTCTTTGATAAATATTTTTGAAATCTCCCTACTGCATCAGGGTAAAGAGATTTCAGGGTGCTGTATGTGTTCTGTGTTACGTGTATTATTTTAATGTGTTGTGGTGGTGTTGTGCGTGGGTGGTTACTTGTTTTTATGTCGTTTTCAGTTATGTTGGTGTTTGACCTAATGTGTTCCATTAGGTCGTGGTTGTTTGTGTTTATGGCTGTCAACATTGTTGGAGGGTTTGATGATGGTGTGTTTGTGTTGATGTGTTCGTTTTCTGTGGATGTTTTTGTTTCGGGAGTGGTGAATCTTCCTGCTTTGTTTGTTATCTTTTCTTTTCTTTGTTTTCCCCTTTTTCTTCTCCCCCTGTGGCTATTTGCCAATCTTCTGTGTCTTTTTCGTCTAATGACAAATCAGAAGAATCAGAGCTTGGAAGAGGGAAAATATTGGGGTCTATTGTAGACTGTGTTGATTTTGTTGTTGGTGTTGGTTGGTGAGCGTTAGGTTGTGGTGTATGCGGTTTTGGAGGTGGGGTGTGGGTATTTTGTGTTTGAGTGATTGTAGGTATTGTTGTGTTGTTTGGGGTGACAATTTTGTGGGGATTTGGAGTAGTAATTGTTTCTTCATTTTCGATGAGTGTCTTTTTGGCAGATGTCCTTGGTTTGGGAGTTGGTTTATTCTTGGTTGTTGTTGTTGGTGTTGTTTCTGTTCTTGGTGCAGTTGGTGGTGTTGTTTGGTTGGGTAGGTTTGTTTTTTGTTGATTTTCTGTGATTAGTCCTGTTTGTACAAATTGTGGTGTGGGTAGTAAAGCTGGCTTTTTTGTTTTTTCCGGCTGCTGTTGTTGTTGCTGTTGTTTTCTTGCGGCAGATTTGCAATCTTTTTTTAGATGTTGCTCACTGCCGCATATGTAGCAACGTGGTCTTCTGCCATCGACGACCATATACAAGTTGTGGTCTTCTGATACACATATCTGGGTGGGTATTTTCTTGATATCATCTTGGTTTATGTGTAGTAGAAATTCTACTCTTTTTCCCACCCAGTTTTTGTGTTCCGTGACCGTAGTTTCTAAAATTGTGAAATCTTCCATTTTCACACATAAGGCCTTTGCTAGCCATAGATTGTTCGCTATTTTTGGGACATTGTTTAAAGTGATCTTAGTCACTTTCTGTCCACGATAGCTTGGTATTAATGTCAGTTCATCTGAATGAAGAGTTAGCGTTGAGAAACGTTTTGCTAACTCTTCAGTGTGGAAGACCACTTGTATGTGCGCGAACTTGTTCCACCAGGTCACATACTCTTTGAAGTTCCAGATGGGTTTCAAGCATTTTTCGATTTTGCTTGTGTTAGCCTTCTCTGGACTTTTTGTTTTCTTATTAATTATTTTATATATAATAGTTCTTTTTTTTTCATTTTCTAATATTTCTTGTGGTATGTTTATTTTTACTATACCATCTACTTCCGTTATTAAAACTTTCGTATCTTTTATCTGCTGTGCAGTAAAATATACTGTTGTCTTTTTTTCTTTTATCGCCTCGGCGAAATTTGTTGTTGTTTTGTTATTGTTGTCGCTGGTGGTGATGTTGTTGTTGGCTGCAGTTGGTGAAATCGGTGTATTTGGTTTGATTGTGCAAGTAGGAAGGGGTGGAAAATTATTTGCATAGTTTGTTCCTGCGTTCGAGCAGCTTTTGTCAATTTGTTTGGTGGTCACAGTCTTTTGTTTATTTCCTTCAGTTCTTGGTGTTGGAGGAAACAAGGTCTGAACGGAATTGTTGTTGTTGTTGGTGTTGGCGGTGGTGTCAGGGGCAGAAGAGACAGCCGTGGCAGCAGATGTAGAAATGGTGGCGCAATTGTTGTTATTCTTGTTGTCATTGTTATTGTTGTTGTTGTTGGTAGTTGAGGTAGTGGATGAGGTGGCGGTGGTGGCGGTGGTGGTGGAGGCGGTGGTGGTAGCAGTAGTAGTCTCGTTGTTGTTTTTGTTAGTGGTGGTGGTGGTGGTGACAGGGCTGTTACCGCAAGTGGTTGCAGCGTTCACTTCCACGTCATTTAGGTTTGCACTTTGCGTGCATAAGTTCTTTTTTTCTTCTCCTAGCGTTTCCAGACTAGGAAAATGTTGGTCGATAAAGGAACGCGACCAGCGTTCTACAATACAATTTCTCGACATTTTCAAAATGTCGAGAAGAAAATTACACAAATTAAATAGGGTTGAAACTGTCCCTAGGGGCGAATTCCTCCCTTGGAAAAGCACTCAAACGAAAGTTGGGTGCCTTACACACCCGATTTACAAAAATGTACACAAAATATGGGCTATAAATAGTCAAAATAAACGATTACCTTCGGAGCCGAAGTGACAGCACCTCCGTAGATGGATAGATAGATAGATAGATAGATAGATAGATAGATAGATAGATAGATAGATAGATGGATAGATAGATATAGATAGATAGATAGATAGATAGATAGATAGATAGATAGATAGATAGATAGATAGATAGATAGATAGATAGATAGATAGATAGATCTAGTAGTTGTCTGTGAAATTTTGACAAACAAGTTTATATAATTTGTTCTCTCCGTTCGTTTCTCCATTGTTCTTCGCAAACACTGCACTAGATATTCCAAATGCAGTCGGACGCTGATCCAGAACAGATAATCAGGGCAATACTTTATCGTATTATGAAGGGTTGCTGAAAAGTTCCCGGCTTTAAGGGTATCGTGAAAGGGTATCTGGTTGTAGGTCCCCACCTTCTAAGTTCTTTTACAAGGCTTAGAAAAACTGAAGGGCAGCTGCAGTATTTGTGTGAATCTGAAAGGGGAAATACTCCTTTACTCTTTTTACTCTTTTACTTGTTTCAGTCATTTGACTGCGGCCATGCTAGGGCACCGCCTTTAGTCGTGCAAATCGACCCCGAGATTTATTCTTTGTAAGCCTAGTACTTATTCTATCGGTCTCTTTTGCCGAACCGCTAAGTGACGGGGTTTTACTCCTGTCTTTTACATGTATCAATCATTTCACCCCCACCGTGAAGGGGAAACGCTTTGAATCGACCCCAGGACACTGCTAAGAGACGGGGTCATAATCACACTAACACCGGTTTTTAAGCAGTGGTGGGGAAAAACACAGCCACAAAGACACACACACACACACTTAAATATATATATATACTCTTTTACTCTCTTTTACTTGTTTCAGTCATTTCACTGCGGCCATGCTAGGGCACCGCCTTTAGTCAAGCAAATCGACTCCGGGATTTATTCTTTGTAAGCCTAGTACTTATTCTATCGGTCTCTTTTGCCGAACCGCTAAGTGACGGGGACGTAAACACCCAGCATCGGTTGTCAAGCAATGCTAGGGGGGCCAAACACAAGGACACACAAACATACACACAATATATATATACATATATACGACAGGCTTCTTTCAGTTTCCGTCTACCAAATTCACTCACAAGGCTTTGGTCGGCCCGAGGCTATAATAGAAGACACTTGCCCAAGGTTTCACGCAGTGGGACTGAACCTGGAACCATATGGTTGGTAAGCAAGCTACTTACCACACAACCACTTCTGTGCTTATGGGAATATGTTGGATAGAATCATAATTAACTGATCCTGCTGCCTGTTCTTTTACCGAAAGATCGAATACCGCAGTGGCAGTTATACATCTAACTATAGGTCCGAGATTTAAATATGTGGTGGAGAGCTGCAAAACCTGTCCGGCATGGAGAATTAATTCATTCGAGCTTTGGTGTTGGAGAAGACTTTTGCGGATTCCATGGACAGCGAGGCTCACCAATGGAGAAGTTCTTAACCAGATCAAGCTGAAACTGTCGCTAGAAGCTAGGATCACCAAGCATAGATTGGCATATTTCGGTCATATTATGCGGAGAAAATCCCTGGAGAAGGACATCATGCTCGGAATGGTCAATGGCAAGAGAGGAAGAGGCCGACCAATGGAGAAGTTCTTAAGCAGATCAGGCCGAAAATATCGCTAGAAGCTAGGATCACCAAGCATAGATTGGCATATTTCGGTCATATTATGCGGAGAAAATCCCTGGAGAAGGACATCATGCTCGGAATGGTCAATGGCAAGAGAGGAAGAGGCTGACCAATGGAGAAGTTCTTAACCAGATCAAGCTGAAACTGTCGCTAGAAGCTAGGATCACCAAGCATAGATTGGCATATTTCGGTCATATTATGCGGAGAAAATCCCTGGAGAAGGACATCATGCTTGGAATGGTCAGTGGCAAGAGAGGAAGAGGCCGACCAAGAACCTGCTGGCTTGACACCATCAAGAGTGACACGGGAATAGCCATAGCCAATCTGAAAGAAGTGGCCCAGGATAGAACTGACTGGAGGACGCTGATCCAACGAGTGACCGAGAGTCGACTTCGACTGAGCGGATAGAGAGATAGATGGATGAATAACAACGGTTCTGACTAGCTTTCCGCCTTAATGAAAATATGTTACATCTAAACCACACACACACACATGCATACACACACACGCGCGCACGTACGCACACACGAAACAAAGTACTCGCGTTTCCATCAGTTCTTGGCTATACAAGTTTAGAGCTGAAATAAAATGCAAGGGAGATAACCCTTCATACAATTATTAAAACCGCAAAAAATTCAACAAGAGTTCCGTACCTTGTTTAACCGACATCTTTCAAAAAATGTTTTTTTAATGACAGAGGCAGCATTAGTACGAAGGTAATATTGATATCACTATAAACGTAGATGTTCTCTTAGAACGTGGAGGCGCAATGGCCCAGTGGTTAGGGCAGCGGACTCGCGGTCGTAGGATCGCGGTTTCGATTCCCAGACCGGGCGTTGTGAGTGTTTATTGAGCGAAAACACCTAAAGCTCCACGAGGCTCCGGCAGGGGATGGTGGTGATCCCTGCTGTACTCTTTCACCACAACTTTCTCTCACTCTTACTTCCTGTTTCTGTTGTACCTGTATTTCAAAGGGCCGGCCTTGTCACTCTCTGTGTCATGCTGAATATCCCCGAGAACTACGTTAAGGGTACACGTGTCTGTGGAGTGCTCAGCCACTTACACGTTAATTTCACGAGCAGGCTGTTCCGTTGATTCGGATCAACCGGAACCCTCGTCGTCGTAACTGACGGAGTGCTTCCTCCTCTCTTAGAACAAACTATACTGCAATAGTTACCACGAGAGAAACTCTCATACTGGCTTTGCGTTACAAAATGTATTTATTTTTATATCGTTAATGGGGAAATAAAACCCCGCTACTTCCATCATTGACAAAACCAAACCAGTTCGAAACCAAGTAATTTGATGGTTTGGCGCTGGAGGTACCGGTGTAAACAAGAGTGTATTTACACTAAAAAGCCAATATTAGAATGTCTCTCGTGGTATCGATTGAAGTATAGTTTGTTCCAACAGAACAAGGCGTCCCTCATGCCGGGTGCTTTTGTTTCAAGACCTCATACAGCGACTCTGAAATGTTTCTTTGAACTTTTCAACGCTGACAAGTTCGCCTTTCAGATATTTTTCATAGCAGTGTTTGGCTACTTTAACAGCAAAATCAAATGGTCGATCAAAATTTTCGACACCGACCAAATTCGAATAAAACAAATGAACTGCTTTGGCGAGATATCCCTGTTTCAGGGTGTCTGGGACACTAAAATACGCTGAATATCCCCGAGAACTACGTTAAGGGTACACGTGTCTGTGGAGTGCTCAGCCACTTACACGTTAATTTCACGAGCACCCGGCATGAGGGTCGCCTTGTTTCAAAGGTTAGTGGATATTACAACATCGCTGCATGCTAGATTACCACAAGTTCTTTCCCTATTACAGGCTGAGAAATTTTATGAGGAGTTGATTTGCCAACACCCAGATGGATGGAAGCACTCCGTCGGTTCCGACGATGAGGGTTCCGGTTGATCCGATCAACGAACAGCCTTTTAGTATCCCAATAAGTTTTCCCTTTCATTCGCTCTAATTCAGAATCATACACCTCTGCATTTGTTCCCCATAATAGCAAAAGCTTGCCATTCCTCTACAGAAGAGTTTCCTTACGTCGCACCAAGAAATACGCTTTTCTCTGCCATGGTGTTATGAAAAAGGTTCAAATAGAAATGACTTGAGTCGAGCTATGTAGTTAAATCTTTATTCTGTAAAAAGTTTGTCCTGTGAAGATAAACAGTTCGTCATTGAAGTTCTTAGTTTGCGTGGAATTTGTGTTGGTGGTTGGTAGAGAAATCGTAGAAAAATTGAAAATGGAGATGTGTTGACTACAGTGTGGAATAGCAGTCAACTCACACGTATGTTACAGACTGGGGCAGTTGTCCTGTCTCAACTATATATATATTATATATATAATATATATATATATATATATAATATATATTATATATATATATAATATGTGTATATATATTTAAAAAAGGAGATGTGGAACACGAGTTGTGATATATAAAAAAAGGAAATGAAGAAAATGCTGACAAAATAATTTAAGTAAGGGAGAGTGTATTTAATTAGGTGAAAGTTTTTTTACCGGTTGCGCATTTGTTATGCTTATCAAAAGATATTTTGAGTGAGATAGAGTTCCTTTCTGATTGATTTTTTTATATATATATTATATATATATATATATATATATATATATATATATATATATAATATATATATATATATGTGTGTGTGTGTGTGTGTGTGTGTGTGTGTATAAGCTGATGAGTGTGGAAATAAAAGCGCAGCGAGGGGAATCGGGAAAAAAATCAGAAAAATTAACAAGCGGGGTGGGGTCGATTATTCAAGACCCCAGAGTATTTATTTTTCATTTGTTAAATGTTTCAGCCATTCTTGTTAAAGCCTGGCACTTATTCTATCGGTATCCTTTGCGGAACCGCTAAGTTACTGGGACCTAAACGCACCAAACACCGGTTGTCAAGTGGTGGTGAAGGTGGCACAAGCGTGCACACACACACACACACACATATATAATATATATATATATATAGATATATATATATATATATATATATATAATATATATATATATATCTATATATATATATATATATATATATATATATAAGACACATGGTATACAACAAACAGAAATATATATATCACACACACACATATATATATATATATATGTATATATATATATATATAATATATATATATATATATATATATATATATTTAGTGAATGGAAGAAATGGAGTTGAACGAAGATTCTACAGAATTCCTTTTATTACATTCTACGCATGTTTCAAAGGCCACAATTTTCCAAATTCTGATTAAATAAGGATACCATATTGCAGCTTTCTCTTCAGGAAAAACCAGGAATTACGTTGTCAGAACAAAACAAAACAGAGGCGCAGCAAAGCAATTCGAAACGAGGACGCTCCTTAAGAGCCCATGGTTAAAGAGCCCATGAGTTTAACCATGGGCTCTTAAGGAGCGTCCTCGTTTCGAATTGCTTTGCTGCGCCTCTGTTTTGTTTTGTTTTGTCAACGTAATTCCTGTTTTTTCCTGAAGAGAAAGCTGCAATATGGTATCCTTATTTAATCAGAATTTGGAAAATTGTGGCCTTTGAAACATGTGTAGAATGTAATAAAAGGAATTCTGTAGAATCTTCGTTCAACTCCATTCCTTCCATTCACTAATTATATTAAACTTCAATTATCCGCACCAACGCACGGTTGCAACACCATATGGTCATATCTCCAACCGTGTTTTTTCTGCTGTGATTTTTGCTACCCAGGTATCGATTAAACTTTTGAATAATCCGTAACAAGAAAATTCATCTTTCCATTTCAACAAATATATATATATATATTAGAAAAAACGTAAATATTTGTTATTCTACCAAATATATGCGTTTTATTTATTATTTTGCACATTACTTAATCATCGGTATATTATTGTTATTTTATATTTAATATTTCTATTATATGTAATTTTATAGATGGTGTAATTTAATTGTTCATTATTGAATTGATAAAAGGTGTTTTTTTTTCTAATTTTTATATATATATTATATTTAGTGAAATTTGACTTAGTATTTCTAAATTGAATTTTTCCTTGTAAGTTAGGAATAATATTCCCTCAAATTATTATTACTATTATTATATATGTATGTATATATATAATATATGTATATATATATAGCAATTAAGGGTAAAACTAATTAATTACGAAGTAATCAATAAATTTCACCAAGTAGAATTCGGTATGTAAACAGGACCGTTATACGGTAAATTCTAGTAATACTAATATTGAGGGGTCAGCAAAAGAAATGCATCACCACATACCGAAGTTCAGAAATAGCAGCCAAAATCTGAGCCATTTCTTCTACTTAAAAAAGGGTCTACCAGAGAAACCATAATACTTGAATCTTATTCATCCAGGCAGAGGGTAACGTAACGAAAATCAATCAATATCCGATTATACATAGACGGACGTTTCGGAATTAGGTTTTAAATAAAGAATATCCAAAAATATAAACTTTACTAACCACATTCCTCCTCAGTATGGATTTTCTGTGATAATCCGAAGGTACTAAAACATTAGAACGACTCCTATTATGATTTAGTCATAGATAAGATTAATTAATATCACAGGATAATTACGGTCTTCGTCATACAGGTAGAGGCTCTTCTTTCCAGTTTTCAGTGGAAACATGTCTGGCCAATGGCAAACATTACATTTCCTGGAAACGGTTGAGGGTTGGAGATAGAAATAATATCCTGACAGAGAAAACCTGCCTCAAGAAATTCCGTTTGATCAATGCAAGCATGTCGTAATTGTGTGGTTAAGAAGATTGCTTCCCAACCATGTAGGTTTGGGTTCAATCCCAGCATATGGAACATTAGAACGACTCCTTCAAAGTAGAAGAAATGGCTTAGATTTTGGCTGCTATTTCTGAACTTCGGTATGTGGTGATGCATTTCTTTTGCTGACCCCTCAATATTAGTATATATATATATATATATATATATATATATATATATATATATATATATATATATATATATATGTATGTATGTATGTATGTATGTATATACGACGGACTTCTTTTAGTTTCCGTCTACCACATCCACTGACAAGGCTTTGGTCGGCCCGAGGCTATAGTAAAAGACAGCTACCCAAGTTGCCACGCAATGGGATTGAACTCCTCAACCACGTGGTTGCGAATCAAGCTTCTTACCACACATCCACGCTTACACCTATCTAATATGGTCCCCGAAGGGCCAGTGGACCCTGGTTGAGGACCACTGGGCTAGTCGATTAAGTTGACCCCCAGCACTTGACCAATACACAATTTTAACCAACATGGAGCGACAAAAACAAACAAAAAAAAAGTGAACTATTGGCTTCGATGAGATTCGAACCTGGGTCTATGGATTTCTGGGCCGTGAGTTAAAATACCATGGAATAGCCATGGCACTATTTGGTGGAAGCACTCCGTCGGTTACGACGACGAAAGTTCCGATTGATCCGAATCAACGGAACAGCCTGCTCGTGAAATTAACGTGTAAGTGGCTGAGCACTCCACAGACACGTGTACCCTTAACGTAGTTCTCGGGGATATTCAGCGTGACACAGAGAGTGACAAGGCTGGCCCCTTTGAAATACAGGTACAACAGAAACAGGAAGTAAGAGTGAGAGAAAGTTGTGGTGAAAGAGTACAGCAGGGATCACCACCATCCCCTGCCGGAGCCTCGTGGAGCTTTTAGGTGTTTTCGCTCAATAAACACTCACAACGCCCGGTCTGGGAATCGAAACCGCGATCCTATGACCGCGAGTCCGCTGCCCTAACCACTGGGCCATTGCGCCTCCACTCATGGCACTATTAGTGATTCTGCAAAGACATTTCATGTCCCGAATTTCTGACGATGCCAACTATTACCAGTCAATAAGACATTAAGATACGAATAATCTAAGAGTTATTTCCCTTGAACACATACACACCTCATCAGTTCTCTTTGTGTTGGTTATTTACTATATGAAACCCACTGGACAAGGACATAGGGATTAAGTCGATTACATCGACCCCAGTGCGTAACTGGTACTTATTTAATTGACCCCGAAAGGATGAAAGGCAAAGTCGACATCGGCGGAATTTGAACTCAGAACGTAGCGGCAGACGAAATACTTATTTCTTTACTACCCATAAGGGGCTAAACATAGAGGGGACAAACAAGGACAGACAAATGGATTAAGTCGATTATATCGACCCCAGTGTGTAACTGGTACTTATTTAATCGACCCCGAAAGGATGAAAGGCAAAGTCGACCTCGGCGGAATTTTAACTCAGAACGCAGATGAAATATCTATTTCTTTACTACCCACAAGTGGCTAAACACAGAGAGAACAAACAAGGACAGACAAACGAATTAAGTAAATTATATCGACCCCAGTGTGTAACTGGTACTTATTTAATCGACCCCGAAAGGATGAAAGGCAAAGTCGACCTCGGCGGAATTTTAACTCAGAACGCAGATGAAATACCTATTTCTTTACTACCCACAAGGGGCTAAACACAGAGGGGACAAACAAGGACAGACAAACGGATTAAGTTGATTATATCGACCCCAGTGCGTAACTGGTACTTATTTAATCAACTTCTATGTATTGGCAAATGTATTTTGTTAGAAGCACATTCACACACACACACACACACACACATCCTGGTACACAGTTTCTTCCCTAACTCAACCTCCCAAATCGACTCGTTCCCCTGCTCCCGCCCACGCTGACGTACTTGCCCTTACCTCTCCAACACCGCCTTCCTCATAGGCCCTATCATATCACTGACTCCTTCACCTGCAATTCTAGCAACGTCGTCTACTGCATCTCCTGCTGTGTCTGTCCTTCTCTGTACATCTATCAAACGGGACGCCGCTTGGCTGACCTGTTCGCGGAACACCTCTGAGACATCAGACTCGGCAACGATACCCCGGTCTCGCGCCATTCCCACTCTACCGGTCTTTCTTTACAACACCTGTCGGTATTCGGATTGTTCTCGCCCAGGGGCCATCCGGACTCCCATCTTCGTCGTGAACAGGAATTAATCTTCTCTCTTCGCTCCTTTGCACCACATGGGCTCAACTCTTCGCCCTTCTTTATCTAACACCTCCCCTCTCCTCTCTTCCTCTTACACCTACTTCCTCTCTTCACTCATACCCTTCTCCCTTCCACCCTTCATCATTACAGCACCCCTACACATTTCAAACCAAACATCCCTATACATCCCATGTTACCCCCACATACCATCAACTCCTACAGACCCCACCCCTCCCCTTAAACCGCACTCCCGCATACCCCACTCTCACCTCTATCTCACACCCACCCTTGCTTCCCCCACCCTCGCCTCCCCTACACCTCAACACTACCACACCACACCACACCACACCACACACCACCATACCGCATCTTGCCACACCACATACCACCACACCACACACCTATTTCTTTATTACCCACCAGGGGCCAAACACAGAGGGGACAAACAAGGACAGACATAGGTATTAAGTCGATTACATCGACCCCAGTGCGTAACTGGTACTTAATTTATCGACCCCGAAAGGATGAAAGGCAAAGTCGACCTCGACGGAATTCGAACTCACAACGTAACGCAGACGAAATACCGCTAAGCATTTCGCCCGGCGTGCTAACGCACCACACCACATCACACCACCCCGCACACACTAGAACTGTCCACTTCCCAGCTCCCACACCATCATTCACACACCTACACATGCGCACACTCACACGCCAAGGTCACCAGCCCCCTTCCACACGTTCATACACGCTCACACATACACACACACACACGCGCACCTTTGTTTTGGGATCACCACTACTTTATTATCTCCCCTTCTTCCTAGATCTCCTGTCTGACCACCTCTGTCGGCATTCGCCCTGATTGATCCCTAGGCACTAAACGTTTGTTTTTTTAATTTCCCCTCCCTGTTTATTTCCTCGTGTTCCTTTCTGTTGAAGAGCGTAGGCTCGAAACGTAAAATACTTCCTCACTTCCCGAGCGTTAAACTAATACACCTGTTTGTTGTTTATACACCCGTGTTCGTCTTATTTGTTTTTTTTTTAAATTCCAACTATACACAAAACACACACACACACATCTATTATATAAAATCCGTTCTGTCTGTCTGTGTGTGTGTGTGTCTTATAGGATCTCGGGCATCCTCCATCCGATTGCGCTCAAATTTGATATGTAGATACCGACGGTATCAGGGCATGTATAAGTCTTGAAAAATTACAAAAATCTATTCCAGGTGAGAATGCGATCGATAAAGACAAGTTGATTTGAGAAAATTTGGTTTAAATGTTTGACAACTCAGCACCGTCCATTGGACGCGGGGTATTTTGCTCGTATATATATATATATGTGTGTGTGTGTGTGTGTGTGTGTGTACAGGCGCAATGGCCCAGTGGTTAGGTGAGCGGACTCACGGTCGGAGGATCGCGGTTTCGATTCCCAGTCCGGGCGTTGTGAGTGTTTATTGAGCGAAAACACCTAAAGTTCCATGAGGCTCCGGCAGTGGGAGGTGGCGATCCCTGCTGTACTCTTTCACAGCAACTTTCTCTCACTCTTTCTTTTGGCCTGCTCGCTTAGCCAGCGGAGTGGCGTCATTTGAAGGCGAAAACAATGCAGAGCGCATTGTGACCAGCGATGTGTAACAACATCTGATAGCCTGGTTGGTCACAGTGATATATATTCTCTCTTTAATTTCTCTTTTACTTGTTTCAGTCATTTGACTGCGGCCATGCTGGAGCACCGCCTTTTTTTTAGTCGAGCAAAAACCCCGCGACTTATTCTTTGTAAGCCCAGTACTATTCTATCGGTCTCCTTTTGCCGAACCGCTAAGTGACGGGGACGTAAACACACCAGCATCGATTGTCAAGCAATGCTAGGGGGACAAACACAGACACACAAACACAACACCACACATACATCTATATATATATATACATATATACGACAGGCTCTTTCAGTTTCCGTCTACCAAATCCACTCACAAGGCATTGGTCGGCCCGGGGCTATAGCAGAAGACACTTGCCCAAGATGCTACGCTGTAGGACTGAACCGGAACCATGTGGTTGGTTAGCAAGCTACTTACCACACAGC
>NW_021824465.1:15000-17500 GCF_006345805.1 Octopus sinensis | reverse complement strand
ATGTCGACCAGAAACACACGCACCAATGGTTACAAAGCTCAAGGCTAAAAGCAGAGAGTGAAGGTTTCATATTAGCTGCTTAAGACCAAAGCTTATTAACCCAGAACTACCAAGCCAATGTGATGAAAAATGGAGCTGACCCAAAATGCCCATTATGTAACGATGAGATTGAAACAATAGATCACCTAATCTCTGTGTGTAGAGTCTTAGCACCAGCAGAATATAAAGCAAGACATGACAGAGACGACCAGTATTTACATTGGACAATATGTCGGCATTATAAAATCAAAACCGCTGACAAATGGTATAAACATCATCATGAAACTGTGACAGGGAGAAAATGTGTCGATTCTATGGGACTTCCCCGTGCAGACCGACAAGACTATAAAGGCTAATAAACCGGATATTATTATAAAAGATCAGACAAAAAGGATGTGTTTAGTAATTGACATGAGTATTCCTTGTGATCACAATATAGCGGCGAAAGAATTTGACAAGATTAGTAAATATAAAGATCTGCTAATAGAAATTGAAGCAATGTGGCATCTCAAGGCGACTACAGTACCAGTGATTGTAGGATCTCTAGGAATGATAAAAAAAGGTACTGAAACCTATTTGAAAATGATTCCAGGCTTACCATCTCTACAAGAAGTGCAAAAAATCGTATTAACTGGAACGGCTCATGTACTGAGAAGAGCACTATCGCTGTGAAAATAACATCCATCCATGAATTTATTTATTTATTAATTTTTAAATACATATTTTATCTATGAATTTGCGCATGTAATCTGGGAATGCATACAATGCCCTTCTCTACCTTAAGTGTATGGAAAACACTCGGCGAGAAACGGAAGAAAATTTGTAGAAAGAAGGAAAAAACATAATAATAATAATAATAATAATAATAATAATAATAATATAATAATAATAATAACCTTCAATACCTTGATGCAGCTCCGGGCAGTGGCTCTCAAGGCTTCTGATCTTAGCTGATTGGAAGTGTTATCATGTACATTGTTTTGTCTTGGTATAAAAGATGGGCTACAGCAAATATTCTGTTCAATACCACAGATTTCCTTGTCAGTTGTTTGACCATAACCAGTTGAACATGTCGCTTAGTCGCTGACGTTATGTGCATCTCTGATCACGAGCAGAAGCAGTTGGGGAGCATCATAGCCATGTGTTGAGAGGGATTCTTTGAAGTTTGAATAATTCACCTCTGGAAACATGGGTGTTTCGTTCAACATCCTTAAATAACCCTTATTCAAGGACCGTTTGAGCGGGATGGGTTACTCGTCTAGAAGTAAATTCTAACATGACCTGCAAGGTCATACAAACATACATATATATATACATATGACCTGCAAGGTCATACAAACATAATATATATATATATATATATATATATTATATATATATATACATACATATATACGACGGGCATACATACATATATACGACATATATACATACATATATACGACGGGCTGCTTTCAGTTTCTGTCTACCAAATCCACTCACAAGGCTTTGGGTAGCCCGAGGCTGTAGTAGAAAACAATTGCCCAAGATGCCACGCAGTGGGACTGAACCCCGAACCATGTGGTTCGTAAGCAAGCTACTTACCACACAGCCACTCCTACGCCTGTGAGGTTTCTTACTCATAAGTATGTAGGTTACCCTAATTGTGTTCTCTGCTTTAATATTATATCTTGCTCATAGGGTGGAAAACTGGCAGAGTCTTTACAACACCGGTAAAGTAGACTGTACATAAGCAAGCAGGCAGAATCGTTAGCAAGCCTGGCAAAATACTGAGCGGCGTTTATATATATAATATATATAATATATCTATATATATATTATATATATATATATATATATATCTCACGGGATGGTTGGCTAGGAAGGCATCAGGGGATGGCATGCAGGGCCTGTGAAACATTGCCAATAAGACCGGCGCCTGGTGCAGCCTTCTGGCTTCCCAGATCCCCGGTCGAACCGTCCAACCCATGCTAGCATGGAGAACGGACGTTAAACGATGATGATGATGATGATGATATATACGACGGGCTTCTTTCAGTTTCCGTCTACCAGATCCACTCACAAGGCATTGATCGGCCCGAGGCTATAGTAGAAGACACTTGCCCAAGGTACCACGCAGTGGGTCTGAACCTGAAACCATGCGGTTGGTAAGCAAGCTTCTTTCCACACAGCCACTCCTAAATGAAAACGTTTGACAGCAGCGAGCTGGCAGAATCGTCAGCACGTCTTCTTATCTTTCGGGGGTCAATAAAATAAACAACAATTGAATAAGTGAGCCGAATTAATCGACAGGAGCCTCTCCCTAAAATTATTGTCCACGTACCAAAATCTGCAAAAAACCCCAAAAAACAAACAAAAATCAATTATTAATGCTAATATGGCTGCTCTCTGCTACTCTTTACTCTTTACTCTTTTACTTGTTTCAGTCATTTGACTGCGGCCATGCTGAAGCACCGCCTTT
>NW_021824465.1:0-10000 GCF_006345805.1 Octopus sinensis | reverse complement strand
TGAAGGAGCCTTGGATCTAGGCTAGAAACCGATTCTTTCTCTATTGACAAGAAATCTTGAAATTAATTGAAAAAGGACATACATACATGCATACATATGTTAACTATTTCGCCTATATCTGATGAGGAATGTTACAGGTTCTAGGGGTGGATGGAAACTTATTTTACAATGGCACCTGTAACAAAACACGTATCATTAAAGAACATTACGGGCAAATAAAGAAAATATGGACCTCGGAACTCTCTGCATTCAATAAAACATTGGCTACAATGTGTTTGCAGTGCTAGTACTCATACCATCATGGGATACTTGATCGGACGCTTGGCAAGATCCGAGCCATTGATGTGAAAACCCGGAAGATACTAACCATCACGCATAATTTCCACGCATAATTTCCACATAAATAGTAACGGAAACAAGGAGGTATAAGCTTAACGTCGATCCAGACTGTCTTTGAATATCGTATCATATCTCTTCGGCAACATCTTTTAACCACCAAATGTCGAAGTACATCCCTTGACTAAGTTTGCATACATGAGGCTCATAACATCATAAGACTTGCAAAGCAGTTCCTTGAGATACATTCTTTGACTGATTACCTCAAATACATGTCCAAATAAGTCGTACGACCCTACTGCAACGCACCATCAGATGAAAAGATGAGCGTATTTCAGCAGAAGATCATGCGTGGATATGTTAGTAGAAACCTCTGAGATGATGGTAACATCGATCATCAAAGCAGCCTATCATGGACCAATAACTGGATTACTAACTCCCAGTTTGCAATCCAAGGACAGGAAATACCAAACAAATACCTGATGCACAAATTGGACAGAGACGCAGGGAACGTAGTAAAATGTGACAACCAATGCAGACTTTGTGGAGTTAACACCGAAGATATCACCCACATCATAAGCAGTTATCCGAAATGTCATCACGGCATTATCTACCGATGAGGCATGATGTTGTAGATAGGACACTATTTAATGAGATCCGTCAGAAGGATAACTCCGAGGCTAAAGAAATAGCAAGCTACAGTATGGCCGAAACCGTAACCACTCATAATAAAAGCGAGTATTGTTGGAATGTCCCCGTGAAAACCTCAATAAATGTAAACAATACACCTGACATAGTGATTTAGAATAGAGAAGAGAAACTGTGTAGTGTTGTGGAAATCAGTTGCCCAGCGTATATTAATTATCAAATATATACGAGCATGTCTAGAATACAACTATATGCATGAGTATTATATATAAAACAGAACATATAAATCGGCATACATACATACATACATACATTACATTGCATACATACATACATACTCTGCTGATGTTGAAGATTCAATGAAAGAGCCTTGGAACTAGGTTAGAAACCGGTTCTTTCTCTATTGGCAAGAAGTTTTGAAATGAAACTGAATAATGACAGGTATACATATATATGTGTGCGTTGTTGTTGTTGTTGTTGTGTGTGTGTACATGTGCGTGTGTGTGTGCACATAATTATATACATATAAGCATACAAGTATACTTGTATATACATTCATGCATAGATACATGCCGTATATATATACAGCATACATTCATATTTATATGCAAAATATGTATGTATGCAAATAGCCATATATACTTATATTCATATAAACTTAGATAAACTTAGATATGTTTCGACCAAAGATTGGTCCAGGCCATGTGTAACTTAATAGCACCACCTGATAGGATTATTCGAATCCTGTTTAAGTCAAGTTTTGTTTAAGCCAAGTTTTGTTCAAGGAGTTGTATCCAATTATGGGTGGCTTATCTGGTATTCTTTGAAGGAATCTATCCAGACTCCGTTTAAAGTTGATGGGATCCTTTTCCTCTTTGATCTCCCTCGGGACAATGTTAAATAGGGCAATTTGTGAGACATGATGTCTTGGTATAACTAGATGTTATGCAAAGCATTTCATACAAAGAATTGTCAAAATATCTTAAGCTATAACAATATAGACGGTGTATTCGCTGACAGTATGAAATAATTTTTGCGCATTTTCCTTATCAAGAACTCAGTAAAATGTATGCGTAAGAACCCAAGCATAATAATCTGGGATGGAGAAAAGAACATGTATACTGTAGTAAAAATGATTTGATCAGTCGATGTTAGCATTATGTTGAAGGGAAGTGTAAGAAGAAAGCGTCTTTTGTATAATTAATAAGAAAGCTATAGATGCTACACATGGATTATACATTGGATTTATGTCTGTAATTATTGGCGCACTTGGTTATGTAACTAATTTCCCGCAGCAACAATTTTTAGAAACCGAAATTCACAAAACCAGAAGGATACGGTTAATTAGGGAGTTACAGCTATAGGTCATTAGTGGAACTGCTTCAATATATAAAATATTCCAGATGTTTAGCATGTAGTAAGTGCATATACACGTATGTTGTCATATGAAGACGTGTATATGTATAGATACTTAATTCGAAACATTCAGATCTACAAGTGCAACGAAATCCATGTGTTTATACATATGTCTGCACACGCACACACACACACACACACACACACACACACACACACACACACACACACACACACACACACACACACACACACACACACACGCACACACATTGTCATCAGTGAGCGGCTTTAATTTTGAAGCAGAATTAAATAAACTTGAATAATTCCCATCAGAGAAATAATATATGTGACCATCTAGTTCTTGATGTGTAAATTCTAATGTAGAAGTTTTATCCTGGGCAAGAAACCAGCTCGTTGTCTACTGGGGAGAAATTTGAAAAATAAAGCTAGAACATACATACCTAATTAACGGATATTCAGTATCACTTCAAAATTTAACTCCAGTTAGTGATTAACTATATTTTAAAAATGTAGGAAATACATTTCTACGTGAAATTGAATTCCTTATAGTGTATAGTATATAGCGTATAGTTAGCTATAGTATATATCCGATATAGTGTATAAGCATAGACAGACTTACAAGCAACTATTTTATAACATATTATGAAAATATACTATCAATAGGGATATCCTAACATATAGTATAGTCTGTGCTAGCATTTTTAATGTAGTGAATCAAGAAATTTTAAGTAATTCCATTTATATCTATAATGAGGAGAAATACTCATTAGAATTATTTAATTCTGGCTAAAGAAAAGTATGAGAGGTTGTATTGAGACTTCTATGGCAGTTAATTAAACTAGAATACGGGAAATGCAATGGAGGAATAAATGTAGCTTTAGCATTGCAGTGTCATATCTGAAAATGTTTCGGTCTTATTAGATCTCATTAGCAAAGTATACATTCTAGGCAATTGTATTAGAAAATAAGGTGAGAGATATGGAGTTAATTTACGTGAATAAGAATTGAATAGTACGATATCTTGAAATGAAGACTAGAGAAAAATCATTCAAGGTTATACAGCTTAGACAGATAGCGTAACAAATGCATTATAAGGTATTTACAAAATCACATACTGAATAACGTTTATATATGATTATTAACAAATATATTATACCAAATAGCGTGAGTATAGCTTCCAACAAGTGAAAAGAAAAGTACACATATTGGCTTGTTATATTGGTTGAATGTTTCAAATTTAGAAATTATTGTAAATGTGATCTGACTTTGTGCTGAGCTCTCTACGAAGTCTATGCAAGCAATCATGTATGTATGTGATATTAACGATGTAAGTAACTTTAAATGATTGTAATCATTAATGGGAAAAGTAGGGTCATAGCTCAACTTATTATTACATCACTCACAAGGTGAAGATATAATGTATTCATCACGGATTTAAATTATATGAGTGGAATGAATATTGTTTTAATAGAAAACTTTTTAATTAGCGCGCATTAATTGATTATATAAAATCTTAATTATAAAAGTTTTAATTAAAATGTATTGATTGTAATAGTTCAATTATAAATGCAGAGTTATAATGTAGAATTCTATAATTATATAATTGCATTGTAGTTTTAATTACAAAGTGTTAATTATAGAGACTCTGATTGTAATGCTTCACTGCAATAAATATTTAAGTGGGGTGATTCATTTACAACAGATTAATGTAACAATTACACAATGTCACGTGACAAATCCCTTTTTTTAGAATGCCATACTACTATTTTGGTGAAGACTTCAAGAAAAGTTAAGGGAGAAAGCACGGAATGGAGAATGTCACCGTATGTCGATTTAAGGGTCTTGAGTTCGTATCTTGATATTAGCATATCTTTGTATCAATGGCAAGCGAAATTAGTTATTTCTGTACATTCTTTCACTCATTCATTTGTTCTGCAGAGTGCAACAACCAACTGTATACAGACACTAGGTCATAGTATTCATATGTATAGCGGTTACTATCTGTTTTGTTGCTAATCATGGAGAATCAAATATTTCTGACAAATGTACTGGCAAGCATTATAAAGTAAACTCTTTCATCATCACTAATAATCGCCTTCAATATTTGAAGACAACCTTAAGAAATTCTCTTATACGTCAAATTCTGACACTCACAGACAGACAATGAATTACTATGTGGTTGGTTACTTGTCTTGGTATAAATAACAGTTAAATCTCCATCAAATGACATCCAATTGTCTTGTAAATATCAAAAGACACATTCGACAACGCAGTCGTAGATACATTGTGGTTTGAATATAAGAAATAGAATGGCACTCACTAAAATGTTTGATCATAGGCCTGATGAATCAGGTTCGAAGTGAAGTTAAATAACAATAGCAACAACAACAAGAAGAACAATTGTAGCAAAGAACATTTGCGAATTATTTTCAGTTTTATTGAAGTGTACAATTAACAGAATCCATTTATCCATAATACCACACCATTCGTTAGCGCGTCGGGCAAACTGATTAGCGACATTTCGTCTGTCTTAATGTTTTGAGTTCAAATTCCACCAAGGTCAATTTTGCTTTTTATCCTTTCGGGATAGATATAAAACGTGCCAGATGAGTACTGGAGTCGATGTAATCAAATTACCTTGTTCTCCTGAAACTGCTGGTCTTGTGCTAAAATTTGAAACCGATGCTACCACTCCATTTGTAATCGATTTTACATACATGATTGCATGCATAGACTTCGTATAGATATCAGGTAAGTACTGAAAACTATAGCGTGGTGCAAAGGCCACTTTTCATATTAGGTGTGATCGATCTTCCTTTTTTACCTCTTTGAGGTTATCTTCAAAGAGTTTATGCAATTAAGATCCAAATATTCCAGAAGTTGAAGGATATTATTTGATAATAAATTAAAATGTTGAGTCAAACACATTACAGTCAGATGTAAAGCATTGTCCACTAAGCATTCGACTCTGCAAAGTTCAAAATGGAAGACTTTTACAATTATTAGGTTGTTCCGAAAATAATGGCCGCTCTAAGTGTTTTCAAATGCAATTTTATTAAAATATTTTAATCATATTTTAGGTATATTTCGACATACTTAATAATTGATGTATGCTTTTTAATAATTTTCTCCTTATTTCAAACAGACAATATTCTTGAAGCATAGGCGCCCTTAATTATGAATATGACAAAAAAAAAAGGACCTTCGCTTACTTTTCTTGTATGAGTTCAAGCTTGGGCACAATGCCTCCAAAACTGCTGCCAATATCAACAGAGAATGGGGAGAGGGGTTCAAAAGTGATTGCACAGTACGAAAGGAGTTTCAGAAATTCCGTAGTGGTGATGAGTACCTTGAAGATGAAGAAAGTAGAGGACGGTCACGCAGTCTTCACAATGAACAATTGAAAGCAATTGTTGAACAAAACCTGCGTCAAAATGTTAACGAAACGTCTCAGGCTATTGGTGTCGGTATTGCAACGGTCTCATGCAATCTGCAGAAGACTGGTAAGGTTAAAAAACTCGATAAATGGGTTCCGCATAAGCTCAATGAGAATTAAGAAGTTCTTCGTTTTGAAGTGTGCTCGATACTTTTTTGCGAAACACCAATGATCCTTTTCTTGACCGAATAGTCACTTGTGACGAAAAGTGGAACCTTTATGTTAACCGTACACGATCAGATCAATGGCTTGATTGTGATGAGTTCCTCTTACATTTCCCAAAGCCAAAGTTGCAACAGGTGGCTGTCTGGTGGTTTGCAATTGGTGTTGTCCATTACAGCTTTCTGAAAACTAATCAAAGCATTACAGCCGGAGTTTAGTGCAATCAGCTCGCTGAAATGCATGCTAACTTGCAAAAAGTTTGCACAATCAATAAAAAGAATACATCGTAGCGAGAAACGAACCTGAAACGCAAGCTTTGCATACAAATATCATTAATTTTGCTCTTCTACGTTTGTTCAGAAATACAAATACACGTTTTCATCGCAGCAGCAATCGCATTGATTTGTAGAAAGAGCAGTCCGCTGAATTTAGTGCAATGTAGGATTGGTGGTTTATATCATCACCTAGAAGGCGGCGAGCTGGCAGAAACGTTAGCATGACGGGCGAAATGCTTAGCAGTATTTCGTCTGCCGCTACGCTCTGAGTTCAAATTTCGCCGAGATCGACTTTGCCTTTCATCCTTTCGAGGTCGATTAAATAAGTACCAGTTACGCAATGGGGTCGACATAATCGATTTAATCCGTTTGTCTGTCCTTGTTTGTCCTCTCTGTGTTTAGCTCCTTGTGGGTAGTAAAGAAATAGGTTTATATCATCACCTCACCGAGAGAAAAATCAAACACGAGAGATGGCACAAGATTAACAATGGGAATGAGAGAAATATAATATTGATTGCTAATTTAGGCAAACGGTCAGCAATTTAAGGGGTGGGTAAGCCAATTTCAGCGACCCCAGTACTTGACTGGTACTTATTTTATCGATTCTGAAAAGATGAAAGGCAAAATCGACTTTGGCAGCATTTGAACTTCAAATGCAAAGAGCGGCAAGGGATACCGTTAAACATTTTGTCCCGAGCGGTAAAGATTCGGCCAGAACGCTGCCTTACTGTGCGTAATAAAATATTGATTTCCTATAGAGATGCAACTTCTTTCAATGTCAAATAAATATTTGCTAGATCAATCGTGGTTTTGATCAAATCGTTCACAGTAGTTCACGGGTACATTTTTATTGACCGTAAGTATGTATAAAACAAGTATGTATGAAACTCAAAGCCGCATATCAGCAGGATTTGAACTCGGAATGTAAAGGAACGTAACTAAATGCTAAAAATAAAAAAAATTAATCCACCTCTCTACTGTTTCTTTCACTCTCCGATTTAGAAATCACCAAATTAACAGCAGCAGCAACAACAACAACCAGTGTGAAAATAATTAGTAAACTATAAAAAGGTGTGGAATATAAATAAGCACAAACAAAAACAATCTGAAAATACATAAAAATGAACTAAATGTTGTCAAGATAGTCCCGAGAGTATAGAGCAGAGCCCCAGCTTGGCCAGAAATACAATCATTTAAAACGACTAATAAAAATTAAGAAATAAAATTGAGAAAATATGTGTGCCTTTGCAAATCTCTAAATGAATAAAGGAACCTGGAAGATTCTTTTTTCCACTATTGATATATCGAACTGTATAATATTGATTTACCAAACCTTATAGCATTGATATATTGAAATTGATAGCTTTGATATGTCGATCATTATAGTATTGGTAATATAAATTACTTCTTGTATGGATAGTTTGAATCTTAGAGTATTAATCGATATTTAAAATATTGCAGTCAATTCAACTAATCAAATTGTCAGTATCACTGTGACAGGAAATTGTTTAATCTAAGGCTAGAAATATGTCTACTCTGATGTTGATGTTATATTATTGTAGACTAATAAGTGAAGTGTATGGCTGCAAAGGGGGGAATAACCAGAGGAAGGAGTAAGGGTATTACGGTAACCCAGAAATGGAAGTAAATTTAAAGATAGATGAAGTTGAAAATGTATGATTGAGTCATCGGGAATTAATCAATAGATCAATAGAGAAATCATCCAAAACCTTATGAGTTGAAATTTGGTAGTCAAACACGGGTTCAATTAAGAACGAAGCAAATATATTGCTTCCAATTTCGCATTGAGAATGTATTAAAAAAATTAAAATTGATAATATACAAACAAACATACACACGCATTCTCACACACACGCACACATGCACACACACACACACACACACACACACACACACACACACACACAGACACACACACACACACACACACACACACACACACAGACATCCATACAGACATGTAGATATATATGTATATATGTGTGTGATTGTATGTACGTATATATATATATATATACATATACATGTATAAATATATATATACATATACATTCATACATGTGTATATATTCATACACACATACACCACACACACACAACACACACACACACACAACAACATATATATATATATATATATATGTATGCATGTATGTGTTATATATAATACATATATTAGGAGAACAGTGTAAGTGTTACGTATGCCGCTATATATATATTCTAATATATATATATAATATATATATATATATATATATATATATAGAGTATATATATTAATATAAAATGGGACAAGAACGCAAAACATCCAGAGGACGATACAAGAAACACGGACGGGTCATTCGAATCTTCAGTCAAGAACCGGATCATCTCGCAATTCCGGACACCATGTATATATGAATACATATATATAGATATATACATATATAGATGTAGATATTTTATATATATAATATATATAAATAATCAATGTTATGCAGTTCGATATATCAATAGCGGATATGTATATATATATATATATATATATATATATATAAACACACACATATGTAAGTACATACATATGTGTGTGTGTGAATTTGTATTTGTATGTATGTAGGTATATCTAATTACTTCAGTTACTTGAAAGGGGAGGTCTAAATAGAAATAGAGAGAATGCGAAAGAAAAACTAAGAGGGGAAAAATGCACAGTTAGGGTTAAAGAAGGATTTTCTGGTAGCTGAGAAGCTAAGGCGAAATTCAAGGACCAATGTAAATGTATTTGAAAATCACAATTGCTTTTATGTCAAAGAACATTTAAAAAGAATATGCAAACCGTTGAAAAAAATCGCAGTCAAGTATATGCTGGCTTCAAGGCGATCCACATTAAAGTATGATTTAACCAAAACATCTTTTATCGTTTACTTGTTTCATTTATTAAACTGCGGACATGCTTGAAAGATTTTTCGGCTGAATGAATCGACCTCAGTGCTTATTTTCTTTTTAGGCCTGATACTTATCCTATCTCACCCTTTAGCCGAACCGTTAACTTGCAGGGACGTAAACACACCAACACCGGTTGCTAAGTAATGGTGGGGACAAACACAGGCAGAAAGAGACACATACACGCACATACATTTATATCAGACTTCTTTCAGTTGCCGTCAGGTAAATCTAAGCTCAAGTCTTTGGTCGGTCCGAGGCTATAGTTAAAAGCACTTGTCCAAGGTGCCACTCACTTGGACTGATCCCGGAACTATGTGATTGGGAAGCAAACGTCTTACCACACAACCACGCCTGAGCCTATATATACGTTCCACCACCAAACGAAATTGTATGCAATTGCTTTTGAAAATACATACGCAAATTCGATTTAAATAACATCAAGGGACCAACGGATAAAATACCTTGGAGTAACCCAAGAACGAGTTGTTTCGGTAGCATCTATTGTCTCATTTAGTGACGCCTGGAAATCTAGTTAGAAAGTTTAATGATAGTTAATTCTGATAAGACCCTATGGAGGGGGCACCTTGGGACTCTACACTCACAACCACCACCCCCAGGAATAGTGGGTGTAGGAGAGGAATGGATGGATGGATGGATGGATGGATGGATGGATATTTGCACACTCTATGAAAAGAGGGTATCAACGTTGTGCCTCTAAAATATACGGAATATTGTTGATGTCTGCAACTGTCCCTCGGTATTTGTAAAACCTTGTCAATGTAAAAAAAAAAATAACTAAAGCATTGAAATATTCAGA
>NW_021824464.1:0-18404 GCF_006345805.1 Octopus sinensis | reverse complement strand
GAGAGAAAGCAAAAGGTGGACGTTTCAGATGATCAGTTTTTAAGCATAAACATATAAGGCCCAACTTAGAGTACAAACGGCAGAGAAAATCAAAGGGGTGGAAAAAAGATGTTATAAGTCTAACAGCTGTTTCTGGGGACTCGGACATCCATAATAATGTTGGTAGAAGGTGTTCATCTCAAAATGTGGTCGTAATGGATACAATCAACGAGACTCCGTCATCAGAGTAGAACGATCTTACATTTCAGATCTTAATGCAGAGAAGTTCAAAGAAGGAATGATTAAATGTAAAGCGCTATATTTTTTTCTTTTACTTGTTTCAGTCATTTGACCGTGGCCGTGCTGGAGCACCGCCTTTAGTCGAGCAAATCGACCCCAGGACTTATTCTTTTGTAAGCCCAGTACTTATTCTATCGGTAGCTTTTGCCGAACCGCTAAATTACGGGGACGTAAACACACCAGCATCGGTTGTCAAGCGATGTTGGTGGGGACAAACACAGGCACACAGACATACACACACACAGACACAGACACACAGACACACACCACACACACACACACACACACACACACACACACACATATATATATATATATATACGACGGGCTTCTTTCAGTTTCCGTCTACCAAATCCACTCACAAGGCTTTGGTCGACCCGAGACTATAGTAGAAGACACTTTCCCAAGGTGCCACGCAGTAGGACTGAACCCGGAACCATGTTGTTCGTAAACAAGCTACTTACCACACAGCCACTCCAACGCCTGGGGAGAAATGGGAAGGTCGGTGGGGTTATGGGGGTTATTAAGACAGGGAATGGTGAGAGGAGAAAAGCTAGTTCAGGAAGATTGAGGAGTTAATAATGAAGATACTAAGGGAAGTGGTAGAAGAGGTGGAGAGTTAGCAGATGAATAAAAAGGAGCACTCCGTCGGTTGCGACGATGAGGGTCCCAGCTGATACGATCAACGGAACAGCTTGCTCGTGATATTAACGTGCAAGTGGCTGAGCACTCCACAGACACGTGTACCCTTAACGTAGTTCTCGAAGAGATTCAGCGTGACACAGAGTGTGACAAGGCTGGCCCTTTGAAATACAGGTACAAGAGAAACAAGAAGAAAGAGCGAGAGAAAGTTGTGGTGAAAGAGTACAGCAGGGTTCACCACCATCCCCTGCCGGAGCCTCCTGGAGCTTTAGGTGTTTTCGCTCAATAAACGCTCACAATACTGGGAATCGAAACCGCGATCCTCTGACCGCGAGTCCGCTGCCCTACCCACTGGGCCATTGCGCCTCCACGGAGATGAATAGGGGGGGGGTAGGAAAATAGCATTTGAATGGTAGCGAGTCGTGTTGGATTTGTGTTTAGGGGTCAAAGTTTAGGGATAATGGCAATGGAATTATTGGAATTTGAGATAATGAATATAGGAATGGCAATTATTTGAGAAAGGTGAAATGTCTAGTTCAGTGGTAGAGGGAGATTACTAAAGTATGTAGAAAGGTATGAGAGAATTTATAGGGAGGTGGACAAAATTGGGGGGTGAGTTGGTGTTCAAGATAGCAATGGTTAATAGAATAATGAAAGTGGGTTGGTATTGGCGGGGAGTACTGAAGTATAAGGAGGTGCATGAAATTGAATAGAGGGAATTGAATAGAGAGGGAGAGAGCGGCCTCTAATTGAGTGGGGTAGTATTAAGTGTTTTTAGTTGAAGAGGAGAATGAGAGGAGGAAAAGAATACTATTTGTAAGGATGAAGAGGTTATAAGGAGGTGAGATGTGGTGCGTTAGAGGAATTTGCAAAGGTAAAATGAGAAGGAATTGTCTAATACGAAGGGCGGTACTAGTTGATATGGTAAGTTGCTAAGCTGACCTAGTCGTACCTCAAGGTTAATTTTAATTAAGGATAATTATAGTTATGGGATTACATAGACTTAATTAAATGAGCAAATGGTGAGTAGAACCTGTGTTTACAAGACAGTATTAAATCTGAGAATCTATTAAGTATGGTTGTCGATTCTCTTAAACATAATTTACAAATACCGATGTTTGCGTTGTATGGAGGATCCTCATTTACGATGGACCAGGATAGAGTATAGAGAATATTTCGACATTTGAGGTTGTATATATAAGTTACTAAGGAGGTAGATAATTTGGAGATTGGATTAGTAAAAGAATTCATGTGTGCACAGTAGCGGCGCTTGAAACCAACAGTGCCTCTGATATAGACCCTTGCTTGGTGGGAGCCTGGCGTTATAACGTAGCACTTGTAGAGTTCATTTTTACGCAGACACAAACCTCCATGAGGGCAGAGTTGGGAGATTCGACAATTGCAAGTTTTTCTACCTACTTTACGGCTAGAGTTCACCTTTGTAGAGATCAATATCTTGCTACAACTCAAATATTATTATTATTATTATTATTATTATTATTATTGTCATTTACTTTTAATCTGCATGTTTGATGCAATCACTTGCCGGGGCACACCCAGCGCCCTAGGACAAGTGAAGGTTAAGAGTTGTTGAAATATAGCTGAAAGCTTGGGGAGGGGAAGTAGAGAAATATCTCCATGTAATACAAACACAAACATTTACATTGATAGGGTTTTTCTAAGGATGTGGGCAGTACTTGTTAGCACAATCTTTTGGATTTCCTTGAGACATGGTTCTCCAGGGATATTGTCTAGGTGTTTCTGACATCCCTTTTTTATCATACCTAGGGCACCTACAATAACAGGAACAGTTTTTGTTTTAAGATTCCACATCTTTTGTATTTCGATTTCCAGGTCCTTATATTTACTAAGTTTGTCAAATTCCTTTACAGATACATTTTTATCAGTGGGGACGCTTACCTCTATTAGTCTGCAGGTATTTTCTTCTCTGTCTTTAACAATTATGTCTGGTCGATTAGCCTTGATCGTTCTGTCAGTGTTGACTGAAAAATCCCAGAGGACGGTGACATCCTTACCTTCAACAACTGGCTGAGGATGGTGTTCATACCAGTTAGCAGGAGTGTCGAATTTGTAGTATTTACATATCTTCCAATGTATATACTGTCCTACCCTATCGTGGCGATTTTTGTATTCGTTTGGTGTCAGCACAGGACATCCCGAAACGAGATGGTCTATCGTTTCGTCAAATGTGTCGCAGAATCTGCATTTAGCCTGGTAATTTCTGGTAAACAAGCTTTGATCTTGTGCTGCCATTATGAAGCCTTCAGTCTCTGCTTTCAATCCAGAACTCTTCAGCCACTGATGGGTTGTTGCTTGGTCTACATCAGCATTTTGGCTTCGGAGAATATATTGTCCATGCAGGGGCTTCTGGCTCCACCGCCTCTCAATTTGATTCTGCCGTTCTTTTTTTGCAGTCTGCTTGATTCGCTTTGCTTGCTTGGTAGCAGTGGTTTCCGGCTCTTCATCTGATTCAAGGTTAATGTCTAGTTCCCTTTCGAACTTATAGGCTTCCTTGACAATAGAATGCAGCTTATTGCTGCTTTCGTGTTCGCACACAAGTCGCAGCATCCAGTCCTTTGTACTAGATAGTTACCTGTTCATTCCTACAGTAGAGGTCTTATAGCACAGCTCTAATTGCATCATTCCTCTCCCCCCGCTGCTTCTAGGTAGGTACAGGCGGTTTACATCTGCCTTAGGGTGGTGCATGCTCTTGGATGTCAGTAATTTTCTTGTCTTCCTGTCCAAGCGTTGGAGTTCCGTAAGGTTCCAGTTAATGATGTTAAAACTGTACTGGACTACTGGAAGCGCCAGGGTGTTAATGACCTCAATGCAATTTTTGGAGTTGAGTTCAGTCTTCAGTACAAGCCTTATTCTCCTATAGTATTCCTTTCTTATTTTTTCCTTCATAGTAGCATGATGTATACCATCTCCTTCGTTGATTCCTAGGTATTTGTAACTTTCTTGTGGGTCAAGTTCCTTGATGGTAGTGTCAATATCTAATTTAACAGAAGCTGTTTGCCTGAGCTTGCCTCTTACAAAAGTTGCTTTAGCACACTTATCAAAGCCAAAATTCATTCCGATATCATTGCTAAACTCTTTAACAGTTGTTAGCAGCCCTTCTAGCTCTTGGTCATTCCTGGCAAACAACTTTAGGTTGTCCATATAGAAAAGGTGGTTTATTAACTTACTAAAAACTTTGTACCCATATCTGGTACTATCCAATTCGTTTGAGAGTGGGATCAGTGCCATGCAAAAAGGTAATGGAGAGAGGGAGTCACCTTGAAAGATGCCTCGTTTGATGTTGATGCTGTTGGACTGGCTCATCCCATTACTATAGCTTAGAAAGAGACGTGTGTTCCACATGGTCATGCTATTCTCTAAGAATTTTGAGACGACAGGAGAGATCTTGTATATCTCAAGGGCCTTGAGTATCCATTTATGTGGGACACTGTCAAACGCTTTCCTGTAGTCTATCCATGCCATACTCAGGTTTTTGTTTTTGCTCCGGCAATTCTCTACAATCATTCTGTTTATGAGCAATTGGTCTTTGCACCCATAAGAGTTTCTTTTACAACCTTTTTGAGCTTGTGGCAGGATAGAGTTTTGTTCAAGGAAAGCGTACATTATTATTATTATTATTATATTTTATTATTATTATTATTATTATATTATTATTATTATCATTATTATTATTATATTATATTATTATTATTATTATTATTATTATTATTATTATTATTATTATATTATTATTATTATTATTATTATTATTATCATTATTATTATTATTATCATTATCATTATTATTATTATCATTATATTATTATTATTATTATTATTATTATTATTATTATCATTATTATTATTATTATCATTATCATTATTATTATTATTATTTTATATTATTATTATTATTATTATTTTATTATTATTATTATTATTATCATCATTATTATTATTATTATTATTATTATTATTATATTATCATTATTATTATTATCTTATTATTATTATCATTATATTATTATTATTATTATCATTATTATTATTATTATATCATTATTATTATTATCATTATTATTATTATTATTATTATCATTATTATTATTATTATCATTATTATTATTATTATTATTATTATTATTATTATTATTATTATTATTATTATTATTATTATTATTGTGACGTATATTTGCCATGTAAATATGGCTAACCCTGAGGGTGGATGCTACTGTAGTTTGTAACCCCAGGAGGACACCTCCTCCAGAAAGTGTGTCTATAGCCAGCTGGAAGAGGTCCTCCTGGGGCAACAAACTACAGTAGCATCCACCCTTAGGGGTTAGCTATATTTAAATGGCAAATATACGTCACGATGTGCTCTAGCTACTGTTTATAACTCGCTCTGAGATTTATTATTGATTATTATTATTATGATTATAATAATTATTATTATTATTGTTTTTGTTGTTGTTGTTTGTGCTAAAGTGCACATCACTGGTGCTTCCTGCATGAATGCAAGGCTAACTTATCAAGCTAAGGCAAATAACGAATCAAGTTTTAATATAAATGTGTTATAACATTTTATGAGAGACAGCTGCATTGAAGGTACATAAAATTTGATGTGTATTTGCTTTTGTGTGTGTGTGTGTGTTTGTGTATAAACGCGCGCACGCATATATGTATATACGTATATATATGTATATATATGTATATATATGTATATATATGTATATATGTATATATGTATATATATGTATATATGTATATATGTACACATGGACATGCTGGCATATATACACACATATATAATGACATATACACACGTGGGCAGCCATACATATGCACACTATATACACATATGTATATACATATATATAGATGATATACACATATGCATATATACGTCCTTGTAGATACACGTGAATATACATATATTTATTAACACAAATTATATATGCACACACACACTCACACACAATTATATATATATATATATATATATATGAAGTCGCATACGTAAACATTATATATATATGAAGTCATACACGTACATATAATCATATATATGTATGAATATATAAATATATATGTGCGTGTGTGTGTGTATGTAATATGTATATATATAAAAATGTTTTCGTAATGAGATAAAAAACCAAGGCTGTGTAGATTTTAGAACATTTATAGATAGATCTTACAGCTGTTTCTAGGATATTTATTATATTCTTTCATCGGAGACGGTGTGAGAGGATGGTTTAAGAAATAGTTAATTTAGATAAGATATAAAATAGAGAGTGAGGTGGAGGAAAGAAAATAGATGTGAGATATGTAGGGATATATTGCATTTGTAGATCCATTTTTTTAGGCAGAAACGTATACATATAATATTCCTATAAGTTATGAGTAAATTCCAATAGTATTTAAAATTGGTCATTCCAAGTATAGAGTTTATACACAGTGTTATTGAATCAAGGGTTTTATTTAAAGTGACCTAAAAATAGGAGTGTGTTAGTAGGGTCAAATCGAAAACAGGAAGAGAGGAATGAAGAAAGAGAAAAAGAAGAGAAAAAAGAGAAAATGAGAGAACAAAGATAAGAAATAATAAATCTCTGAACGAAAACCTGTGATTGTCGTACGCTGAGGATAGGTCAATACCTAGAAACTGCAGTCCGTGCGTATCACTTAGGTTGACGAGGGAAGGATGGCCTCCCTTTGCAGATACCAGTGCTACATATATATGTATGTAGGTATATAAGAATTTTTTGCGTAATAAGATAAAAAACCCAAGGCTGTGTAGATATTAGAGCATTTATAGATAGAAGGTTTTACAGCTGTTTCTAGGATATTTATTAATTATATCCCTTCATCGGAGACGGTGTGAGAAGATGGTTAAGTAATAGTTAGTTTAAATGTGATACAAAATAGAGAGTGAGGTGGAGGAAAGAAAATAGATGCAAGATATGTAGGGATATTGAAGTTGTAAATCCATTGTATGTATGTATGTATATATGTATGTATGTATATATGTATGTATGTATAACTGACGTTCTGTGGATTACGATGACGTGTGTTCTAGTTGATTCGATCAACGAAACAGCCTACACGTGAAATTAACGAGCAAGCTTTTGAGCACTTCACAGATACACGTACCCTTGACGTGGTTCTCAGGGAGGTTCAGCGTGACACAGAATGCAACAAGCCTGACCCTTTCACTTACCGGTGCAACTCAGTTTTGCTCGCTGGGTGGACTGGAGCAACGTGAAGTAAAGTGTCTTGCTCAAGGACACGGCGAATACATTAACCACTAAGCCACGCATCTTCACTAATATATGTTTGTGTGCGTGTGTGTATGTGTGTGTGTGTGTATAGAGAGAGTGAAACTCTCACCCATATACACAAACTTACCTATACACAAATATACACCTACTTACACATGGACATATACGCACATACCTACAAGTACACACTTGCGGTATTGTTTATTCCTCTAGTATTTACTCAGTAAAGTAGTCAACACTGACTTGGCTGTGTTGATTAACATGTGTATCTATTTCTTTTTATATTTAACGGACACTTAATATTATCTACGTAACTAATGCATGCTCACGAGTCGGTCAGCCTATCCAGACAGACAACCAGTCACAAATACTTTTACCGGTGCATAAATGTACTTCCAAGCCCACAGATATCTGCACATATATACGTCGATACATGTACGCTTATATACACTTGTACAGACCAGTGCAAATAGATACACAGATACAGTTTTAAAAGAACATAGGTACGGTTAGCGTTAGATGTTGATACGTAACAGTTTTTTTAAATGTACGTGTTAATAGCAGGACGCAACTAAAGAATTCAATAATTTCCTGTGCGTTTCACCCGGATCTTATTGAGATGAGATATCACCATGGCTTGCAAGAAAACAGCAGCTAATTCTATTGGATTTAACTCTTGGCCTGACAAAGTATTTTCATAAGATTATCCAATATACTCTTTAAACACTTTACTCTTTTACTTGTTTCAGTCATTTGACTGCGGCCATGCTGGAGCACCGCCTTTAATCGAGCAACTCGACCCCGGGACTTATTTTTTTGTAAGCCCATTACTTATTTTATCGGTCTCCTTTGCCGAACTGCTAAGTAACGGGGGCATAAACACAGACACACAAACACACACACACACATATATATATATATATACATATATAGGACGGGCTTCTTTCAGTTTCCGTCTACCAAATCCACTCACAAGGCTTTGGTCGGCCCGAGGCTATAGTAGAAGACACTTGCTCAAGATGCCACGCAGTGGGACTGAACCCGGAACCATGTGGTTGGTAAACAAGCTACTTACCACACAGCTACTCCTGCTCCTACGTAACAGTTTTTTAAAGAGTACGTGTTTATAGCAGGACGCAACTAAAGAATTCGATAGTTTCCCGTGCGTCTCACCCAGATCTTATTGAGGTGAGATATCACCATGGCTTGCAAGAAAACAGCAGCTAATTCTATTGGATTTAACCCTTGGCCTGTCAAACTATTTTCATAAGATTATCCAATACGTCAAAGCTTGTTTTTAGATATTCTGTTTGCTTCGTTTCATACGTCCTGAGTAATCTAAAGTTCTCCTTCCTTAAGTTACTATTTACTCTGGGGGTTGCAAACAGATACACAGGACAGGTAAAGAGTAAAACAGTTCCGTTAGAAAAGATAGCTTAGTGCGTCGTGGTTGTGGATTGTTCTAAGTGAATTGTGTTATACAAAACATCTTTTTAAATGAGCCTGTCTGTGACATTAACCATTTGCCTGTCCAAAGTACTTCGGTAAATGTCCCCTAAATATCCGTACATATTTTCAGCCGTTTAGTTGGTTCTTCTTTCATACATTCTGAATAATATGAAGCCGTCCTTTCATAAGTCTCAGCTTTCTCTGGTGGTTGAAAAAGAAAATTGTGAATGTGCATCGTATGTGATGCATGAAAGCTAGGGAGATGTGTCTTATGCATCGTATGTGATACACAGGGAAGGCAATGATTGACTGCACTCTGGAAGAAAAGAGTAGAGTGGGTGCAGGAGAGGAAGAGAGCTAAGTATCAGGTGTTGGTGTAGCACTGACTCAAGGATGTGTGGAGAACGCGGTGTTTGCCAGTGGAGGGAGGAAATTCAGGTTTTACAAGTATCCTGGGTAGAGCCTATGGAACAGTGAGCATCAAAGGAATGATAAGAAAAATAACCGCCAATAACAGCATAGAATTTGTCGAGAAAGCATCTAAACGGCTCTGGTTGAGAGGAGGGGATCGTTGGGGTCAGTAGAATGCCGCTTGGACACAAGTCTAGACTTGATCAACCCTGATCGAATCGCCTGGATAAGAGTGTATGTTGTAAGACTCGAAACACCCAAAGATCCCAGGATGCAATGCTGGCGATGTCTGCAACTGTTGCGTCTATAAAAGTGCGGAACTATATGCGGAACTATCGTATATATGTATATATACATATATATACGTAGGCGTAGGAGTGGCTGTGTGGTAAATAGTTTGCTTACCAACCACATGGTTCCGGGTTCAGTCCCACTGCGTGACATCTTGGGCAAGTGTCTTCTGCTATAGCCTCGGGCCGACCAATGCCTTGTGAGTGGATTTGGTAGACGGAAACTGAAAGAAGCCTGTCGTATATATGTATATATATATAAGTGTGTGTGTATGTGTTTGTGTGTCTCTGTTTGTCCCTCTAGCATTGCTTGACAACCGATGCTGGTGTGTTTACGTCCCCGTCACTTAGCGGTTCGGCAAAAGTACCCTTTAAAATTAAATTCATAAACGTTTTTTTTTGTTCTAAAAAAATCAAAACTTCGCTGTAATGGTCGTAAAAGATTAAAAATTAACAAATAGATTATACTATTAAGATCGTTAAATATAGTTTAAATATTCCAAACATTGCATCTGTAGGAGTATTTGTAATACAGCATATATCTACGTAAGTGTATATATATATATAACTTAGCGGTTCGACAAAAGAGGTCGATAGAATAAGTATGTAAGTATGTATGTATGTATGTGTGTGTTTGTGTTTGTGTTTGTCCCCCACCATCGTTTGACAACCGATGCTGGAGTGTTTATGTCATCGTAACTTAGCGGTTCAGCAAAAGAGACCGATAGAATAAGTACTAGGCTTACAAAGAATAAGTCCTTGGGGTCGATTTGTTCGTCTAAAGGCGGTGCTCCAGCATGGCTGCAGTCAAATGGCCGAAACAAGAATAAAAGAGTATATATATGGTGTGGAAGCACTCCGTCGGTTACGAGGACGAGGGTTCCGGTTGATCCGAATCAACTGAACAGCCTGCTCGTGAAATTAACGTGTAAGTGGCTGAGCACTCCACAGACACATGTACCCTTAACGTAGTTCTCGGGGATATTCAGCGTGACACAGAGAGTGACAAGGCCGGCCCCTTTGAAATACATGTACAACAGAAACAGGAAGTAAGAGTGAGAGAAAGTTGTGGTGAAAGAGTACAGCAGGGATCACCACCATCCCCTGCCGGAGCCTCGTGGAGCTTTTAGGTGTTTTCGCTCAATAAACACTCACAACGCCAGGTCTGAGAATCGAAACCGCGATCCTATGACCGCGAGTCCGCTGCCCTAACCACTGGGCCATTGCGCCTCCATATATATATATACACACACATACAGACTGACAGATAAATAGGTAGGTAGATAGAGAGGTAGATAGACAGGATAAATTGCTTTGCCAATAAACATACTATGAACGAATTTCTCGGCACCTGGAGTCCGATTCGGAAATAAGAATTCATATATATTCATGCATTCATTTCTACTTCTCTTATTTGTTGTCTCAGAAGGAAATAAATAATTAAAGAAAACACGCATACACACGTACATTTATCGCATATGTGTCTATTTTTCCTATTATCAACCTAATACTCCCGAGACAGTTCGTTCTTAGCTCAGAAAAACACATTTTAAAAGATTTTATTGTGGTGTGAAGACAGAATTCTGTCTTAACAATTTACTACGTTCGTTTCGTCGCGTCTCGTTCATTTTGTATTAACCTAACTTTATTATATTAGCTTCCAGTCATTATTCCGCTTCCTTTGAGAACGTCTTACGAAAGAAGTTAAGCTGACATTTTGAAAGATGTCTGAAATATGGTGGAAGCACTCCGTCGGTTACGACGACGAGGGTTCCGGTTGATCCGAATCAACGGAACAGCCTGCTCGTGAAATTAACGTGTAAGTGGCTGAGCACTCCACAGACACGTGTACCCTTAACGTAGTTCTCGGGGATATTCAGCGTGACACAGAGAGTGACAAGGCCGGCCCTTTGAAATGGAAGCACTCCGTCGGTTACGACGTTGAGAGTTCCAGTTGATCCGAATCAACGGAACAGCCTGCTCGTGAAATTAACGTGTAAGTGGCTGAGCACTCCACAGACACGTGCATCCTTAACGTAGTTCTCGGGGATATTCAGCGTGACACAGAGAGTGACAAGGCCGGCCCTTTGAAATACAAAGTACAACAGAAACAGGAAGTAAGAGTGAGAGAAAGTTGTGGTGAAAGAGTACAGCAGGGATCACCACCATCCCCTGCCGGAGCCTCGTGGAGCTTTATGTGTTTTCGCTCAATAAACACTCACAACGCCCGGTCTGGGAATCGAAACCGCGATCCTATGACCGCGAGTCCGCTGCCCTAACCACTGGGCCATTGCGCCTCCACTGTCTGAAATATAAGCTTCACATTAAAGATATATAAATACAAACGCCGTTTCGTTTGTATCTCCTCTCTCTTTACACACACACACAGGGACATAGGCGCAGGAGTGGCTGTGTGGTAAGTACCTTGCTAACCAACCACATGGTTCCGGGTTCAGTCCCACTGCGTGGCATCTTGGGCAATTGTCTTCTGCTATAGCCCCGGGCCGACCAATGCCTTGTGAGTGGATTTGGTAGACGGAAACTGAAAGACGCCTGTCGTATATATATGTATATATATATATATATAATATATATATATATATATATATATATATATATATATATATATATAATATATATATATATATATATATACACATATATATTTATATATATATACGTAGGCGTAGGAGTGGCTGTGTGGTAAGTAGTTTGCTTACCAACTACATGGTTCCGGGTTCAGTCCCACTACGTGGCATCTTGTGCAAGTGCCTTCTGCTATAGCCCCGGGCCGACCAAAGCCTTGTGAGTGGATTTGGTAGACGGAAACTGAAAGAAGCCCGTCGTATATATATATAGGCGCAGGAGTGGCGGTGTGGTAAGTAGCTTGCTAACCAACCACATGGTTCCGGGTTCAGTCCCACTGCGTGGCATCTTGGGCAAGTGTCTTCTGCTATAGCCCCGGCCCGACCAATGCCTTGTGAGTGGATTTGATAGACGGAAACTGAAAGAAGCCTGTCGTATATATGTATATATATATAAGTGTGTGTGTCTGTGTTTGTGTGTCTGTGTTTGTCCCCCTAGCATTGCTTGACAACCGATGCTGGTGTGTTTACGTCCCCGTCACTTAGCGGTTCGGCAAAAGAGACCGATAGAATAAGTACTGGGCTTACAAAGAATAAGTCCCGGGGTCGATTTGCTCGACTAAAGGCGGTGCTCCAGCATGGCCGCAGTCAAATGACTGAAACAAGTAAAAGAGTAAAAGAGTAAAGGAGTATACACTCATTCATATTTGCACACGAAAATATACACACACATACACATTCATATACACTATGTGTATTTGTGGGCAGGCTGTGGTTCCGCCCAAATACTTCTTGGATAGTATGTACACTATCGGTTATAAATTTATCCTTGCAGCTACTTAGCGTAAATCTACGAAATTAAGCGATGCCGCTTTTGTGTAGTGGCTTACACAGCTATATGGTCTACAGACGATGCGGTGTTCGAATCCATCTGGAATATTCTTTTTCTACATCTTTTTTCTTTGTACTTGTTTCAGTCACTGGACTGCGGTCATACTGGGGCACTACGTTGGAATGTCTTAATCAAACAAATCCATCCCAGTACTTGTTTTTTTAAAGTTTAGTACTTCTTCTATCAAGTTCTTTTGCTGATCCGCTAAATTACAAGGCCGTAAACAAGCCAACAACGGTTGTCAAGCGCTGGCAGTGAACAAAAGGCACACATAATGTATATACACACATATGCCCAGGGGTCACTGTGAAGTAAAAAGTTTGCTTCCCAACTACACGGTTCCGGGTTCAGTCCCACTATATGGCACTTTGAGCAAGTATCTACTATAGCCTCGGGCCGACCAAATCCTTATTTGGTAGACGGAAACTGAAAGAATCCCGTCGTGTGTGTGTGTACAACGGGTACACACATATCGCCTTATAATTGTTTCTAAATTAGGACACGGTCAGAAATTCGATGGTGTGCAGCCAATTACTTAGAATCATTGTTTCGACCCCAAACGAATTTAAAGACAAAGATGACCTAGGCAAGATTTGAATTCATTACGTAAAATACCGGAAATTAGATCACATGACTTCCTTAGGATTCTGCTAGTCTATCACCCTACTATTGATAATAATCACATGACTTCCTTAGGATTCTGATAGTCTATCACCCTACTATTGATAATAATCACATGACTTCCTTAGGATTCTGCTAGTCTATCATCTTACTATTGATAATACTGTGTGATATGGATAGCAACTGTTATTTCTGATTTGCTTGCTACTAGGAAGTATGAAAATGGCAAATACTTCTTTCAAACTTTGCTTTTCTTACGTTCATTCAAGCCCAAAAGAATCCCTTTCAACAGATGGCCATGATGCTCCCCTATTACTCCCGCTCGTGATCAGAGATGCACATATCGTCAGCAACTAAGGGACATACTCAAGTGGTTAAGGTCAAGCAATTGACAAGCAGAACTGTGGTACTGGGCAGAATATTTGCTGTAACGATATTTCTGCTTTAGCAACTCAGTACTGAATCCGTGTGATATGTAATGGAAAATAGGTCAGTTTGAAAACATTGATGTCCAGATGAGAAAAGCAAAGTTTTAAGGGAATAGTAGTTAATTGCTACGATTTCACGATAGAAGCAAATAGAAAAAAAATAATTTTGTTACACACACATATGGCGTAGGAGTGGCTGTGTGGTAAGTAGCTTGTTTACCAGCCACATGGTTCCGGGTTCAGTCCCACTGTGTGGCACCTTGGGCAAGTGTCTTCTACTATAGCCTCGGGCCAACCAAAGCCTTGTGAGTGGATTTGGTAGACGGAAACTGAAAGAAGCCTGTCGTATATATGTATATATATGTGCGTGTGTGTGTTTGTGTGTCTGTATTTGTCCCCCTAGCATTGCTTGACAACCGATGCTAGTGTGTTTATGTCCCCGTTACTTAGCGGTTCGGCAAAAGAGACTGATAAAATAAGTACTGGGCTTACAAAAGAATAAGTCCTGGGGTCGAGTTGCTCGATTAAAGGCGGTGCTCCAGCATGGCCGCAGTCAAATGACTGAAACAAGTAAAAGAGTAAAAAGAGTAAAGAGTAATATGGTTGTGATGCATGTGCCTGGTGTACCCTTATCAGACGGGTAGTCATGACGGGTCTACTGGGCGTCGTATATTTTACACTAGTATCATTGATGGCATGCACTGCTATGATGATAATAATAATAATAATAATAATAATATTAATAATAATAATAATAATAATAATAATAATAATAATAATAATTAATAATAATATAATTAAATAATAATAATAATAATATATAATAATAATAATAATAATAATATAATAATATTAAAAATAATAATAATAATAATAATAATAATAATAATATTAATAATAATAATAATAATAATAATAATAATAATAATAATAATATAATAATAATAATAATAATAATAATAATAATAATAATAATAATAATAATAAATGCCCTGATGCAGTACCAGGCGTGGCTCTCATGGCTTCTGATCTTAACTGATTGGAAGTGTTATCATGTACATTGTTTGTCTTGGTATAAAAGATGGGCTACAGCAAATATTCTGCTCAATACCACAGATTTGCTTGTCAGTGTTTGACCGTAACCAGTTGAGCATGTCCCTAGTGGCTGACGATATGTGCATCTCTGATCACGAGCGAAGAAGTAGTGGGGGAGCATCATAGCCATGTGTTGAGAGGGATTCTTTGGGGTTTGAATAATTCACCTCTGGAAACATGGGTGGTTCTTTCAACATCCTTAAACAACCCTTATTCAGGGACCGCTTGAGCGGGATGGGCTACTCAACCTGAAGAAAATTCTAACTGGGCCCCACCTGCAAGGTCATGTGCTGTTTATCTTGATATGAGATCACCATGTCGCGCATATATGGTTGTGATGCATGTGCCCGGTGTACCCTTATCAGACGGGTAGTCATGATGGGTATATTGGGTTTCGTATATTTTACCCCAGTGTCACTTTGATGGCATGCAATTGCTCTCTCACTCAACAACAACAGCAACAGCAACAACAACAACAACAACGATAACAACAAAACAACAACAACAACAACAACAACAGCAATAATAATAATAATAATAATAATAATAATGAAAAGAGATATGACAAGTAGCTGCAGAATATGTGGAGATGGACAAGAAACAATAAATCATATTGTCCCTGGCCGCCCAGTGCTGGTTGAGAAGGAATATCTTTTATCTTTTATCTTTTACTTATTTCAGTCATTTGACTGCGGCCATGCTGGAGCACCGCCTTTAGTCGAGCAAATCGACCCCGGGACTTATTCTTTGTAAGCCCAGTACTTATTCTATCGGTCTCTTTTGCCGAACCGCTAAGTGACGGGGACGTAAACACACCAGCATCGGTTGTCAAGCAATGCTAGGGGGTCAAACACACAAACACACACACATACACACACACATATACACATATATACATATATACGACAGGCTTCTTTCAGTTTCCGTCTACCAAATCCACTCACAAGGCATTGGTCGGCCCGGGGCTATAGCAGAAGACACTTGCCCAAGATGCCACGCAGTGGGACTGAACCCGGAACCATGTAGTTGGTTAGCAAGCTACTTACCACACCGCCACTCCTTCACAGACACGACAGAGTTGGGACTTATATACCATGGAAGGTATGCCAATACTATAGAATAACAATGACAGGATTTAGAATGCAGCATCCAAAATCTGACATAGAAAGTTTATATATACAACTTATTGAAGGTAGTAGAGGCCTTATACAGCAAGAAAACTCTAACAAAGTAACCACCATAGGACTACAGAAATACTTACTTCAGAAGCAAGGAAAACTAATACAAATAGCCACAAAACACGAACAAAACAAAAAAACAGTTTTTAGACTTTAAGGAAGCTGACAAATGCAAAAATGAAATCATGGTACCTAACAACTATGAAGAAAAAGAAAAAAACAACAAAAACTATAAAACAACCGAAATCCAAAATAAAACTGGAACAGCAACGGATCATGATAAAACGATGGCAAGAAAAGCCCCTTCATGGCAAATACTGGGTTAAACTAAACGCAAAAGAAATAGACAGAGCAAAATCCGAAATGGCTGAGAAGCTCAGGACTCAAAGCAGAGACTGAAGGATTTTTAATTGCAGCAAAAGATCAAAGCCTTCTCACTAGGAATCCCCAAAAACATGTAATGAAAAGAAACATAACATATAGGCGTAGGAGTGGCTGTGTGGTAAGTAGCTTGCTAACCAACCACATGGTTCCGGGTTCAGTCCCACTGCGTGGCATCTTGGGCAAGTGTCTTCTGCTATAGCCCCGGGCCGACCAATGCCTTGTGAGTGGATTTGGCAGACGGAAACTGAAAGAAGCCTGTCGTATATATGTATATATATTTATATATATATGTGTGTGTGTATGTGTTTGTGTGTCTGTGTTTGTTCCCCTAGCATTGCTTGACAACCGATGCTGGTGTGTTTACGTCCCCATCACTTAGCGGTTCGGCAAAAAGAGACCGATACAATAAGTACTGGGCTTACAAAAAAGAATAAGTCCCGGGGTCGAGTTGCTCGACTAAAGGCGGTGCTCCAGCATGGCCGCAGTCAAATGACTGAAACAAGTAAAAGAGTAAAAGAGTAAAGAGTATAACAAGTAACTGCAGAATATGTGGAGATGGACAAGAAACAATAAATCATATTATCTCTGGCTGCCCAGTCCTGGCTAAGAAGGAATATATTCACAGTCACGGCAGAGTTGGGACATACGTACACCGGAAGCTATGCCAACACCATGGAATAACAACAGAAAAAAGATTGTATATGCAGAAAAGGTTATAGAAAACGAGAAAGCAACCATACTCTGGGATATGCCAATACACACAGATAAAGAAATTAAGGCCAATATGCCGGATATAGTTGTCAGAGATCATGAAGAAAAAAAATGCTTTCTAATTGATGTATCAATACCAGCAGAAGACAGCGTTTCTCTAAAAGAAATGGAGAAACTTTCAAAACACAAAGACCTGGAAATAGAGGTAACTAGAATGTGGAATCTAAAAATAGAAACAATTCCTATCATAATAGGCGCATTAGGTATGATAAAACGATAGTCAATACATAACAAAAACATCAGGACTAATAAGTATATATAACATATAGAAAATTGCACTACTGGGCACCGCACACATCCTACGCAGAACACTTTCAATACAGTAACCATAAGAGCATCACAACAAACCACAGCACATACCCAAGGCACACAGAGCTGCACTCGGTAGTGATGTGAGAGCACGCTATAAAAATAAGACTACTGAATGAATAATATTACATAATAATAATAATAATAATAATAATAATAATAATAATAATAATAATAATAATAATCTGATAATAATAATAATAATAATAATAATAATAAGGTGAGTCTTTTTAACTACAAAAGGAAACGTAGAATATCAGAAGTCCTAGCCATTAGTGGTTACCCAAATATATATATATATATAGATATATATATATATATATATATATATATATATATATATATATATATATATATTATATTATATATATATATAGGTATATATATGTATATATATATATATATACATATGTATGTATAAGTTATAGATTTATATATATATATATTTAATATATATGTATGTATATATATTATATATAATATATATATATATTATAATATATATATATATATATATATCTTATATATATATATAATCATATATATATATATATGAGCGCGCGGTGTAGTATTTAGCATCAGAATAACCTCAGTCTACGAGTTTGTTGATGTAGAGCTACTAACGTCAGACAGCTGAAAATGGCGTCGTTCTGTAGGTCATGTTTATAATTTCTAATAGCTACATCGTGGTTTGGACCGCTGCACATTTGTGCATTTGCAGTTGCTACGTTTGTGAATCTGAAAAATGTGAGAGTTATTGCTGTTTATTATTTT
>NW_021824463.1:10000-20437 GCF_006345805.1 Octopus sinensis | reverse complement strand
TCGTTACTTTTCATAAAAAGCCTTTACTTTTTTTGATTTCCAATGTATATATATATATATATATATATATATACGCATATATATATATACATACATACATGTGTGTGTGTGTGTACGTACGTATATTTCTTTTGTGATACTTTTCATTTCTGTTTCAGTCAATATAGTGGAAAGCTTTTGATAGTATGAAGAAGTTTAATAAATCCGAAACATGTTCTCCATCATCAGCATCATCACCACCATCCTGGAGTTATCTCCCCTACATGCTGGAATTAACTTTACGAAAATTATTGATCATTGACTAAATCTGTTCCTTCGCTTGTTTCTTTTCATCTTTTATTCGTTTCAGTCATTGGATTGCGGCCTTACTGAGGTATAGCCTTGAAGTGCTTGGACGGACAAATCGATCCCGGTAGTTATCTTTTCATGTCTGCTACCTATTCTTTCGGGCTCTTTTGCTGAACTGCTAAATTACGGGGACGTAATCAAACCAACTCCGGTTGTACTAGTACAAAAACGTACACGCGCATACACATACACACACGTACACACACGTACATACACGTACACACACGTACACACAGGCATACACGTATGTGTGTGTGTGTTGTGGTGTGTGTGTGGTGTGTGTGTGTGTGTGTGTGTGTGTGTGTTCATATATACTGCATTTCCAAAATATCTTTCCCCATTTAAACTTATATAGATACCATAAGGGGAACTCTCATTCTTGATTATATCGCTAGCGGGGAGACAAATCCCAACCACCTCCAGCGCTGAGACTGCCAGATTACGTAATTTCGACCTTCTTTTGTCTTGTCAATGACGGATGCTCGACCGTGGCAATTAGCCAGTGACGATTGATTACGATTTGTCAGGACATGAGATGAAATTGCTGAGAAGATTGTTATTAGAGAGTAGAAAAATTAACAACAATTAGCAATAATTAGTGATAATTAGCTATAATAAGGAAGCATGTGAATGGGGCTTCCAGAGCTAAAATTGAGTACGACCACGCTGTCGGCAAACCGATATTGCATTGTATTATTCAGGAAGAACAGCGCCAAAATTATGCTTCATAGCCGAAATTCCCAATATGAGAAAAAAGGCTGTAGTATTGGAATAGAATTATCTTTGTCTATTTGAATTGCTGATTTCATTCAAAGGCGTGTGAAATGAAATGACTAACAAGTCGAAGATTGTCAGCCTTTTTTTCTTTTTTTGTAACAATCTATTGAAAACGGAAAAGGATTTATGAAATAGCGAAATATTTTCTGGGAGTTCTGTGCGATTTAACAAATTTAGAAAATGATCTGGAACCAATAGATTTAGGACAGTATAGAAATGTACAAGTGCGATCTATTGAGTTGTCCGGAAAGTTCGTGCCGATTTTTAAAGGAAAGAAAAAGGTCAATAAATACTTGCCATTACATTTTTAATCAACCAAATATGAACCATTTTGTTGCACAATGCGTCTCCATCTTTCCTTTAACTTCAAAATACCCTCTTCCCAGAATTGGGGTGGTTTCATGGCAAAGAATTCATCAAGGTATCTTTTTATTTCATCCAAGGAATTGAAATTTTTACTATTAAGACTATTCTGCAGAGACCTGAATAAGTGGAAATCCGAAGGAGCAATAACTGGTGAATATGGAGGGTGAGGTAACACATCCCAGCCGAGCTGTAGCAATTTTGTCTGGTTCCCATTTCTTATCTTCCATTTTAAAGGGTTACAGAATTAACACAGGTTATAGGAACATAAGCCTTCTTCCAAGAAAAGATAGCTTAAACTGTGCTTTAAATGGAGGTGTAGTGAAATCCTATTTTATGGACTCAACCATGTTCTAAAATAAGTCGAAAGGTAAGCTAAATCGGCACGAACTTTCCGGACCACCCAACATTTGAATTTACACATCCTGCCAAGCAGAAACGAATTATTGAAGTTGAGATGGGGATAAATTTTAAGTATTAGCAAAATTCAGCATAAAACAAAATTATGCGGCAACGAAAGAAAGGCGTGGCTGTGTGGTAAGACGCTTGCTTTCCAACCAAATGTTTCTGGAGTCATCCCACTGCGTAGCACCTTGGGCAAATATCTTGTACAATAGCTTCGGGCCGACCAAAGCCTTGTGGGTGGATTTGGTAAACGAAAACTGAAAGAAGCTCGTCGTATATGGCTGTGTGCTAAGTAGCTTGCTTACGAACCACATGGTTCCGGGTTCAGTCCCACTGCGTGGCAACTTGGGCAAGTGTCTTCTACTATAGCCTCGGGCCGACCAAAGCCTTGTGAGTGGATTTGGTAGACGGAAACTGAAAGAAGCCCGTCGTATATATGTATACATATATATATGTTTGTGTGTATATGTTTGTGTCTCTGTGTTTGTCCCCCCAACATCGCTTGACAACCGATGCTAGTGTGTTTACGTCCTCGTAGCTTAGCGGTTCGGCAAAAGCGACCGATAGAATAAGTACTAGGCTTTCAAAGAATAAGTCCTGCGGTCGATTTACTCGACTAAAGGCGGTGCTCCAGCATGGCCACAGTCAAATGACTGAAACAAGTAAAAGAGGGGAGAAAAAGAGTAAAAGAGGCCCTGAATCAAATCTGTATATGACTGTTGCTTAAATAAAGACCCCCTTCCCTTCGGTCGTGAATGACAACGGAATTGTACCAAGAAAGTTACCCCCCGAGGCATAAGTGTGAGCAAGGTCGTTTATGGAAAACCAGCAGTCACCAATGTATACCAGCCTCCCCGCTCCGATGTTGTCCAAGGGAAAATCAAAGGCCGATACAGCTTGGCACCAGTGACTTTGCAACTCATTTCTACAGCTGAGTGAACTGGAGCAATGTAAAATAAAGTGTCTTGCTCAAGAACACAAATCACAACCCGAAAATCCGATCCGAGAATCGGACTCACTATCTCATGATAGTCATTCCAACCCTCTTACCACTGTACTATGCGTCTTCACATGACTATTGCTTATTTTAAAATGTCTGTCGGCAAATAACTTTGCATTCATTGATTAAAATAATTTATCTTTATTTACACATTTTATTTTGTTTGTTTGTAACATTAATTAAATTGTAGATATCACTGAAATCGCCAAATTATTCTACGTCGATGTCTTTTCCAGTATTACTAATATGATGTGTGTTGTTAGTTTCAACTAGTTTAGTGGCCATGTAGATGTGCTCTGTCAGTTGGTGTTCGGAAGAGCCAGATTCGATTAACGGAATCGACAGACGTCACATTATGTGTGTGTGATGTGTGTGTGTGTGTGTGTGTGTGTATGTGTGTGTGTATATGTATATATATAATATAAGTGGTATTATATATATATATATATATATATATATATATATGTATATATTATACGTATATATATATATAGTATATATATATACTATATATAAATACATATGTTATATATGTAAAAAATATATGTATATATACATATGTGTGTATATGTATATAATATGCATATATATCACACAGACACATACATATATAATATATTATATATATATATATATATAATATATGTACACACACACATATATAGATATATAGATCGATAGATAGATAGATAGAGGATAGATAGATAGATAGATAGATGATGGATATAGATAGATATGCATGTTTATATATATGTATCATACATATGTGTATGTATGTTTATATATATATATATATATATACATACATATATATAATATATATAATATATATATATATCTATATATATATATACATATACATACATATATATATACAATATATATCTATGTACATACATATATATATATATCTTTTACTCTTTTACTCTTTTACTTGTTTCAGTCATTGACTGCGGCATGCTGGAGCACCGCCTTAATCGAGCAACTCGACCCCGGACTTATTCTTTGTAAGCCCCGTACTTATTCTATTGGTCTCTTTTTGCCGAACCGCTAAGTGCGGGGACATAAACACACCAGCATCGGTTGTTAAGCAATGCTGGGGAAAAACACAGACACACAAACATACACACACATACATATATATATACATATATCCGACAGGCTTCTTTCAGTTTCTGTCTACCAAATCCACTCACAAGGCATTGGTCGGCCCGAGGCTATAGCAGAAGACACTTGCCCAAGACGCCACGCAGTGGGACTGAACCCGGAACCATGTGGTTGGTAAGCAAGCTACTTACCACACAGCCACTCCTGCGCATATATATATATATATATATTTTAATACATATATATATGTATAAACATATATATATATACATATGAATATATATATATACATATATATATGTATGTATATATATATTATATATCCATATAATATATATATATATATACATATATATATACACTATATATATATACATCATGAATATATATATATACATATATATATGTATGTATATATATATATATACCCATATAAATATATAAATATACATACATATATACACATATAAATATACATACATACATACACACATATATACATACATACATACATATATATTATGTGCTATTAAGTTAGACATGGCCGGGCCAATACTGGCCAAAACCTTTCTAAGTTATTCTAGTTATATATATATATATATATATATATATATATATACATACATATATATAGATACATATATATATATATATGTACATATATATATACATATATATATACATATATATATATATATACATATGAATATAGATATATATATATATATATATGTATGTATATATATACACATATAAATATTAATATTATACATATATACATATTTAATATACATACATACATACACACATATATACATAACATACATACATATATTATATATATATATATCCCTAAAAGTCTGTGTCTGTTTCTGGAAAGTTCTGGCTTTGTCTCAAAGAATTCCCGATAACCGACCAAGCAGAAATGATTGTAAGTCACCATCTATGTTCATCACATCGACCAATTCCATCGCTAATCAGAAACAATCACTAATGCCGTCGCTCTATGACGTCATTCACCTACTTCATTAACACTGCCACCACAACTACATCACCCCCTCATCACCGCAACTAACACTGCTACTACCACCACCACCACCACACCACCGCCGCCTCCAACATCAGCAAATTTCCACCATCACCACCAAAATCACCGCCATAGTGCTATCACTACCCATACTGCCATAAACAATACTTCCACCATTGGTCTGCGTGCAGGCGTGAGATTAATGGTTAGGGTATTCGGCTCGCGATCGTAGGGTCGTAGGTTCGATTCCTAGACGCGCGTTGTGTTCTTGATTTTTCATTGCTCCAGTTCAGTCAGCTGGCGACAATGATTTACACCTGTAGTTAAAATGGCCAGCCTTGTCACCCTCTGTGTCACGCTAAATCTCCCTGAGAACTACGCTAAGAAAAAGCAATAAAAATATGGAAATAAAAATCCATATTTTTATTGCTTTTTCTTTTGTCTTGCTCGATTACGTTTTGGTTGCTTTGCTAAATTTTTCTTGAGAACATTTCGTAGTGGTAAGACCATAGCGGATCTATTTCTAGCATAATGGTGTCCACATAGTGGTTTCCTTCAAATATGTGTATATATATATATATATATTCATCGTGTATGCCTTTGTGTTAGTTCCCACAACCGCTTGACAACCGATGCTGGTTGGTTTGCATCCTCGTAACTTTATAGATTCAGCAAAAGTAAAATGACCGATAAAATAAGTATCAACCTGTAGAAAAAAAATTGATTTGTTTCTACAAAACCCTTCAAGGCAGTGCCCCAGCATGGTCACCGCCCAATGACTGAAACAAGCCAACGATAAAAATTTAAGCGAATTCAGTGTTGCATAACACGCGCCCAAAAATTGCTATAAAATTCTATATAACCCTATAAGATCTCAAGTTATAGCTCACAATGAAATACTGCATCCACCTCAACATCTGGGACGGTGCTAGAGCTGCTTAGACACACACAAAGATATTCTAAACCACAACTAAAAAACGTCCATTCAATTGATTAAGCGTAGTCTCTACCCTCTCACCAACAGCACTTCAAACACTGGTTCACAGACATGTTGTCTCCACTCTTTACGCTTCTCATACGTTGCATACATTTATTGTCAAATCTACATCAACGGATAATTTATTCTGGTTTTCCAACTCGGGTTTTTTACTTACCCAATCTGATTAGAAAGGATGTGGGGGAGTTTTTCTGAGAATTTCTTTAAACTGAATAAGACCAAAACTAAAATATACGGCAAATTCTGATATTCTATTATCAGACTCATATCAGTTTCGTTTTTCTTTCTTTTCCTTTTCTCTTTTCTTTTTCGTTCCTTTTTTTATCTCTTCTTTTTTCATTCTCACAGTAAAGTTTTTAACCCTTTGCACAAAATAATTTTAGAGCAGCAGAACTAAATATATAGTTTTATGTATACAGAATTAAAATACCTTACAATAAGTTATCGTATTTCCCTAGAGGGTGTCGAACAAAATCAGTCGATTAATCTATATACCGAAGAAATTCTTATAAAAGCTTTCGTTCGTTTTGTGCAAAGAAATAAAAGAGAATTGGTTAAGATTTTCCAAGCTTTTGATGTTTTTAGAGAAATATATGTATGTATCTGCAAGACACATTTCGGCATAAGGAAAAAAAAAAAAAAAAAGGAAATAAAAGAATAAATAAATAAACAGCTGGAAACAAATGACAAAGCAACAACAACAACAAAAAAAAGATTAATCTTAGTAAATATTTATTTATTTATTTATTTATTTCTGTTGGACTACAAAGTCTCGGAGTCAATATTGTTGCGAAGGAACTTATAAGGACGATAGATATCAGAATAACGCAAGGTGTTGTTGTTTTTGTTGGTAATGGTGGTGGCCGCGGCGGGGGTGGCGGCGGTGGTGGTGTCGGTGGCGGTAGCGGTGCTGATATTAATAGCGATGTTGGTGGTGATGATGAGGATAATGATGCTGATGATGATGACGATGGATAACCTCAGGTTAGCCCGAATAGAAGAGAGACATAGGATCAGACGCTTTCTGGTCGTGGCCATCGCGACTTTTTATTATTATTATTATTATTATTATTATTATATTATTATTATTATTATGTTATTGTTGTTATTATTATTATATATTATTATTATATTATTTTATTATTATTAGTATTTTATTGTTATTGTTGTTATTATTATTATTATTATTATTATTATTATTATTATTATTATTATTATTATTATATTGTTATTGTTGTTATTATTATTATTATTATTATATTATTGTTATTGTTGTTATTATTATATTATTATTATTATTATTATTATTATTATTATTATTATCATTATTATTATTATTATTTCTTGATCTGCGCTTAGCAACCTTTTACAGCTCGGTGGGTGCACCACTTCACGGAATGGTGTTCTTTTCTCAAAATTCCCTGTTTTATTCTATCATTCTATTATTCTTTTATTCTTTTACTTGTTTCAGTCATTGGACTACGGCCATGCTGGGGCACGCACTTCAAATCTTTAGTTTATTTATTTATTTATTTATTTGTTTGTTTGTTTTATTGATTTATTTTGTTTATTTATTTATCTATTTGCCTTATTTATCTATTTGTTATTTTCGTTTATTTTTACTTATTTATGTGAGTTTGATACTCTTACTATCGGTCTGTTTTACCGAACCACTGACTTACCGAGACATAAACACCCTAACACCGTCATCAAGCGGAGAGGATACAAACACAAACACACACACACACACACATTTGACATGCTTCACACACACACACACACATATGTCATGCTTCACACACACACATATATGACGTGCTTCCACACAGTTTCCGTCACATCTAAATTCATTCACAAGTCATTGGTCAGTCCAGAGGCTACAGTAGAAGACACTTACATAAGATGCCACTCAGTGGGACATTTTAAGCATTGTTTTCACGTATATATATATATATATATATATAATATATATATATATATATATATATATATATATATATATATATGCTTCCGAAATACGTGGCTACGATGGGAACATTTTAAGCATTGTCTTCCCGTATATATTATATATATATATAGTATATATATTATATATATATATATATATAATATATAATATATATATATAATATGCAGTATAATATCTTCTACTATAGGCACAAGGGGCCTGAAATTTGTGTGGGAAGCGGGGGGGAGGGGGAGTAACTCGACTTCATTGATCCCAGTACACAACTGGTACTTAATTTATCGACCCGAAAGGATGAAAGTCGACCTCGGTGGCATTTGAACTCAGAACATTAATAATAATAATAATAATAATAATATAATAATAATAATAATATAATAATATAATAATAATAATAATAGTCTTGGTATAAAAGATGGGCTACAGAATATATTCTGCTCAATACCACAGATTGGTTGCATTACAGAATAAATTCTCATCCGTCCTTAACCTCGGATCAAACACGACGGATGAGAATTTATTCTGTAATGCAACCATTTTATTGTTCCAGTCCCAAGTTGAATTCCAACAGTTGACGATGTGTTCCAAAGTTCTTACCTCGACGTAAAATTAGAGAAGCGAATGTAATTTATCTCCGCCCCCTCTCCCTTGATCTCTGACGTAATCTGACAACCGCCAACCAAGATGGCGTGAATCAGCCAAGCTTTTCCTGCTAGAAATAGCAACCCAAATGCTTTTAAATCAGATCCCAATACTGGATGTTCAAGGACCAAATGAAGGGCAGATTTTCAATTCTAGGATCATCCTGATTCAGAAAAAAGGTAGCCTGAGATACAAGGGTTCCAGACGACAGAGAGAATTGTGCTTTTTTTTTATTAAAGATGTACAGATGTATATGTGTGTATGTGTGTATAAATCTGTAACTTAATTCTTTCTACTATAGGCACAAGGCCTGAAATTCGGGGGAGCGGATAGTGGATTACATCCACCCCAGTAAACAACTGGTACTTATTTTATCGCCCCAAAAGGATGAAATGTAAAGTCGACCACGGTGGAATTTGAACTCAGAACGTAAAGACGGACGAAATGCCGCTAAGCATTTTGCACGGCGCGGTAACGATTCTACCAGCTCGCCAACTTAATGCCGTAAAATGTTCCCGGGTGATCCGTTGTAGTTGAGCATTACTTGGAAAACATATTGCTGTGCTCCGATCGAATATAATGGTGAAACACACGTAAGAACGATAATATAAACTTGTGTTTATCCTTATTTCTCAAATACCTACATCCGCGCGCGCATATACGTATATAACAATCATATATTTATATGTAATATATATATATATAATATATATGTGTTGTATATATATATATATATATATATATATTATATATATATTATATATATATATATATATATGTGTGTGTGTGTGTGTGGGGTGTGTGTGTGTGTGTATGTGTATATACATTAAAATTATAATTAAGGGTATCTAAGAGATACCACTATGCTAGATATATCATCCAAAACTTGACTCTAAAACCACATTAAAAGTTCATACAGCACCAGGAGAGAAGACAAAGAGAGAAAATAAGCTGGCAAAAAAATTACTGGATAATCCAGATCCCGGATTTCTGACTCTGCATAAGAAATGTTTTGCCTTCATCTTGGAATATACGCAGATAGCACATAAATCAAAATTATATATATAATATTTAATATATATATATAATATATATACAACATACGATACTTACATATACAAACGTATATATACATATATATGCACGTATGCACACGACCAGTTTAAATTGCCCGTCTAAAACTCCTCGTGCAATATGGACAAAATACCACCGCAGTGAATATAATGACGATAAATTATATAAATAAGTATAAGATCGTTATTTAAAATACCGATCTTATCAGGTGGCCAGCATGAGAATAAAATCCTTCAAAGCTAATAATAATAATTAATTATTATTAAAATTTTTTGCTAGTTTATTTTGTCTCTTTGTCTTCTTCCTGGTGCTGTATGAACATTTAATGTGTATTTTAAATAACGATCCTTATATAATTATATATAATTAGAAAAAAAAACACCTTTATCAATTCAAAATGAACAATTAAATTACACCATCGAGAAAATTACATATTATATACGTTTTTATTATTTTTTTGCAATTTACTTAATCATTGACATTTTATTGTTATTTTAATTTTAATATTTCTATTATATGTAATTTTCTAGATGGCTGTGTATGTATTTAATTGTTCATTTTGAATTGAAAAAATGGGTTTTTTCTAATTTTTATATTATATATTATATTGTGTGAAATTTGATTTAGTATTTCTAAATTGAATATTTTTTCCCTGTAAAGTTTTGATTTTATTCCCTCAAATAATAATTATATATATATATATATATATATATACATACACAAACAAAATC
>NW_021824463.1:0-5000 GCF_006345805.1 Octopus sinensis | reverse complement strand
CAAAGAAAAAAATCACTTTAAACTTGTTAAAATGACATTCGAAGTGGTTTGTACGATCGGAAATATAATTTCGAGATGTTCATGATGTAATAATGAGGATCGGATCAAAAACTTTATAATAAAAAAAAAAAAAGTAGGAGAAAACTTTTCAAACAAAAATAAGGTATTCAAAAAGAAACATTATTTTCCATATTAAGGCGGCGAGCTGGCAGAAACGTTAGCACGCCGGGCGAAATGGGTAGCGGTATTTCGTCTGCCGTTACGTTCTGAGTTCAAATTCCGCCGAGGTCGACTTTGCCTTTCATCCTCTCGGGGTCGATAAATTAAGTACCAGTTATGCACTGGGGTCGATATAATCGACTTAACCCGTTTGTCTGTCCTTGTTTGTCCTCTCTGTGTTTAGCCCCTTGTGGGTAGTAAAGAAATAGGTATTTCGTCTGCCGCTACGTTCTGAGTTCAAATTCCGCCGAGGTTGACTTTGCCTTTCATCCTTATGGGGTCGATAAATTAAATACCAGTTGCGTACTGGGGTCAATCTAATCGACTGGTCCCCTCTCCCAAAATTTCTGGACTTGTACCTAGGGTAGAAAAGATTATTTTCCGTATTACTGTTAGTTTTCTTTCATTTTGAAAAGTGAAATTTTATTTTAGGGTTTATTATTGTTTATATTTTGAATTGCATACATATGGGTTTATCCAATATCTTTTAAGTGCTTATAGCCTCTATGGGCCTTAATCCGCCCCTGCCCAGGATCCACAGAATATATTTCATCCCATCCACATACTAATACCTTGTGTATACAAACAACATTATCATTTCATATTAAGTAAACGGTCATCGTAATAATTAATTGTTCCTTACTAATTCGTTTCTCCGAATTATCTTCTTATTCAAAAATTGTCGTTACATATTCTTTTATTCTTTTACTCGTCGCAGTCATTTGACTCTGGCCATGCTGCAGCACCGCCTTGAAGGGGTTTTAGTCGAACAAATCGACCGAAGGACTTATTCTTTCTAAGCCAAGTACTTATTCAATCGGGATTTTTTGTCGAACTGCTAGATTACGGTGACGTAAATACGCTAACATCGGTTGTCAAACGGTGGTAGGGGACAAACACAGATACACACAGACATAAATAAATATATGTGTGTGTGTGTGTGTGTGTGTATGTGTGTATGCGTGTGTGTGAGTGTGTGTGTGTGTATTTTCTCAATGTGTACAAATAACACGGAAAAAATAAATAGTTACTAGGATAGCAAAAATTCACATAAGTGCCTAGTATATTACAGCCTACTTATAAAGGTAGAAATTCCAGGGTTTAGTGAAATGTTTTTGTTTAACATAGATAGATTAAGAAATGTAGTCAAACGCAGGTGTTATTCAAATCATTTACACTTCCAACATATGTTTCGAAGAAAGCATTGAGATTATTCCGGAGGGAATATAAATGACGTAAAACAATGCAATCATCACGTCAAGGAAAAAAAGAGAAATATATATGATGAAGGAGCGTTCTCCTTCATCATATACTCAGTAATCATTGTCGGTTAAAATGGCTTACTGATGTATTTAGTTTCTCTTTTTTTCCCTGACGAGATGATCGCATTGTTTTCCGTCACTTTTACCCCCTACGGAATAATTTCAATGCTTTCTTCGAAACATATGTGGGAACTATGAATGAGCTGAATCGCTGATTTGTTTGCACCCCTTCCTTCTTAATTCATCTATCCCCCTTCCTTTTTCTCATTACTATTTTCTCTCCCCCTCCTCGTCTGGCGTGATCCTGGACAAATATATATATATATATATATTAATATAATACATACATACATACATATATATATATATATATAGATATATATATATAATTACAGTTATAATTTAGGGTATCTACGAGATACCGCCATGCTGAAAATAGCAGCCAAAATCTATCTCTAAAACCAATAAATCACTAATTTAATTTCATTTGATTTTAAATTTTAAATTTTAAATTTATTCGTCATATGAATTTTATATATATATATATATATATATATATATATATACAACTTATGTATAATATATATACAACTTACATATATATATATATATATATTATATATATTATATATATTATATATATATATATATTATATATATATATATATATAGATATATATATACAACTTATGTGGAGGCGCAATGGCCCATTGGTTAGGGCAGGGGACTCGCGGTCGTAGGATCGCGGTTTCGATTCCCAGACCGGGCGTTGTGGATGTGAGTGTTATTGAGTGAAAACACCTAAAGCTCCACGAGGCTCCGGCAAGGGATGGTGGTGATCCCTGCTGTGCTCTTTCACCACAACTTTCTCTCACTCTTACTTCCTGTTTCTGTTGTACCTGTATTTCAAAGGGCCGGCTTTGTCACTCTCTGTGTCACGCTGAATATCCCCGAGAACTACGTTAAGGGTACACGTGTCTGTGGAGTGCTCAGCCACTTACACGTTAATTTCACGAGCAGGCTGTTCCGTTGATCGGATCAACCGGAACCTTCGTCGTCGTAACCGACGGAGTGCTTCCACCATATATATACAACTTATAAATAAGGGCAAACGAAAAAATTTCTAATGCCAAATATGCCGAAAAATTGGACATATAATTTTTCACGATATGCACGCTACTCGAAAAAAAGCCGACAGAAATCTCTAAAAAATTCCATTATTACCATATCAGACCGATTTCAGGGTTAGTCCGTAAGAACCCTCCCTTCATCAGTGATAAATGTGGCAAAAAGAAATAAATGAGATACCTACTCATATCTATGGAAGAAGCAAAACACTAAGTCATGAGCACAATAAAGTACCCCAAATACATCCAAAATAGAAATACTCCAGCCCATTCAAGACACGTGCGATTTGAACTGAGGCTCTCATAGAATGAGAGAGTCCGAAAGTGAACACTTAAATATAAATATAAAATTATATATATATATATATACTATATATATATATATATATATATATATATATATAAATATATATATATATATAATATATATATATATATATATATATATATATATATATATATACACACAGACACTCAGTGGTAAAATTTCCACGTATTTCTTATTTTTATTTTTATACTTTTATTTTCCTATAAAAATTTTTAAAAATATGAAGCAAATGGAAATCTTACCGGTGAGTGTGTTAAATTATAAGACACAAAAAGAAAATGACTCTCCCCAGACACAACAGAATATATATGTGTGTGCGTGTGTGTGTGTGTGTGTCTGTGTGTGTGTGTATACATTTACATATATATGTGTATGAGCACACATACACAAATATATAAAAACACTACATTCATTATTATATTAGGAGATGTTATTTGGAATTCATCAGTGGATTATAATTGAATAATTAAATATTTAAAATTAGGACCTTTAGTTTTCTTCTTTCCGATCAATTTATATTAATTTCGTTTTCTAATTAAAATTCAGAACAGGTGAGTGACAGGAATAAAATATAAATTAGCTAGAAAATGAATTAATATATAATCATCAGAAAAAAGAAAACTAAAGGTACTAATTTTAAGTATTTAAATATTTAATTATTTCACTGGTGAGTTAATATAATGACTTAATATAATAATCTGTATTACTTTTGTGGAAACACCTATTCTTCGTTTTTTTTACCCGAAATAGGCGCAGGAGTGGCTGTGTGGTAAGTAGCTTGCCTACCAACCACATTGTTCTGGGTTCAGTCCCATTGTATGGCACCTTGGGCAAGTGTCTTCTACTATAGCGTCGGGCCGATCCAAGCCTTGTGAGTGGATTTGGTCGACGGAAACTGAAAGAAGCCCGTCGTATATATATATTTATATATATATATATATATATTTGAGTAGTTGAATGAATTATCTTATGGATAATTCGGTTAACCGATACCTGGTTAGCAAATTCACGTCAGAAAAACACGGTTGAAGCTACATGCCTAGGGCAGAGATCACGTGCTTTCGTGTGGAAATTTGTGTGTTTTTTAAATACAAAAAGTCCCTTTAATAAATACAATGGTCGAGAAATCCTTTAGGTGCATGCACTGGCAAAAACACACCTTTCACTCATATGAATAATGATTAATAGAGATAACCTCCTTGAATTTTAATAATATAATCCCATTTATATATCACCCCCATAGTCAATTTTTATACTCTTAAAGGACTACTACCCAATCCATTGAGGTATGTTTTACCTTTGTCTTTCTACCTCCCCCTCCTCTCTCTCTTTCCCTCTGTCTATCGTAAGCACAATCAAACACACAGACACAAACCTGTCACTTCACCACTCTCTGTTTTTGGCATCTACCCAACCACACACACAATCACGCACACACATACACACACATAGACATTAATGCAGTTATATACATACACACACATAGGCACTCATTCACAAAAGAAAACAACAAAATCACCATTCATATGACCTGCACCCTATCACCTTCCTATTCTTAGGCCTACCTCCTCCAGCCTTGTTTGAACCCTTGAACCTAGAATCTTCGGTTAATATAGGGCGTTACGATTATCAGAAAATAAAAAAAAAATGTGTGTAATAGGTGTAAAACAACTTCCTATGAACGAATATGAAAAAAAAATTCGCGCACGCGAAAGGGGGGTTGGGGAGAGGCCTCGGAAAATTCACATCGGGAAGTTCCGAAAGCGTCTGAGGAGCTGACCCGGGCACCAAAACAAAAAAAAATACTGTAATATGTGTAAAACAACTTGCTCTAAACGAATATGACAAAAGAAAATGCGCTCTCGCGAAAGAGGGGTGGGGGAGAGGCCTCGAAAATTTATATCGGGAATTCCGAAAGCGTCTGAACTGGGCACAAAAACAAAAACAAAAAAAGCGTAATAGGTGTAAAACAACTTGCTCTAAACGACTATCATGAATAAAATGCGCGCTCGCGAAAGGGGGGTGGGGGGAGAGGCTTCGGAAATTCACATCTTCAGTCCACGG
>NW_021824462.1:0-15000 GCF_006345805.1 Octopus sinensis | reverse complement strand
GCGTATACCCACGGGTTTACTTGCAAGCTGACGTCAACACAAACATATAGAAATATGTTGAAGAAACCATCTAATCGATATTCGATGACGTCTTGGCGACTGTAACAGATTGACTGGTTTTCATTGTTTACTGAAAAAGTATTAAAATACTTGTAAATATAAATTTTTTTTATATGGAAATGAGAAACCTAGTTGCTTCTGGTGAGTTTCAATTGGGAGAGTTAGTGAGGGAGAGCCTTAGGGAAAGAGGAGAGAGAAGAGAAGGCCAAGAATAAGAGAGAAAGGAAGATGGAGAGAGTGTGAGTGTGTGAAAGATGTTGGTTTCGTGCTAGCTGGCAGAGTCGTTAGCACGCCGGGCGAAATGGTTTGCGGCATTTCATCTGTCGTTACGTTCTGAGTTCGAATTCTGCCGAGGTCCACTTTGCTTTTCATCCTTTCGGGGTCGATAAATAAAGCACCAGTTTCGCACTGGGGTCGATGTTATCGACTTAATCCCTTTGTCTGTCCTTCTTTGTCCCCCCTCTATGTTTAGCCCCTTGTGGGCAATAAAGAAATATATACTTGACAATAGCTGTTTCACAATCCTCGAACGCTGAACGAGTGCGCAAGTAAAATTTCGTTACTCTGTGTCTTGAACAGTCATCGATGACAGCGTTTTCATACCCAACAAAATCTAACCCAATCCGACAGAGCACCTTACTCTTCTCGGTAATACTAATACTAATAATAATGATAATACTAATGGTTTCAAAGGAGGCGAGATGGCAGAAACGTTTGTGCTTAGCGGCGTTTCATCCATCTTTACGTTCTGTGTTCAAATCCCGCTGAGGTCGACTTTGTCTTTCATCCTTTCGGGGGTCGATAAAATAAATGCCAGTTGAGCATTGGGATCGATGTAATCGACTTACCTCCTCCTCAGAAATTGCTGGCCTTGTGCCAAAATTTAAAACCAATTTTTTACAATATCACCAAATTTGAGGGGAAGGCTTAGTTGATAGCACTGGCCCCAGCACCTGGCTGATATTTCAATTTATTGCCCCCGGAAGTAGAGAGAAATTCGATCCTGGTGGGATTTGTACTCGGAGCATGCATAAAGAGCCGGAACAAATGGTGTAAAGACATTTTTGCCGACGCTCTAATGACCATCTCCGCTTATAAATATTTCACGAATACCTGTCTTTGTCAATAGATGTCTATGTTCTTGAAGAACACACACACGCGTACACAGACGCACAGGCACACCCAAATTATAATCAAATCACAATATGTATTAATTAACGTACTCTCTATATTTCCCCTTGATATCTACATTAATAGAAGGTTGCTAAAGAGGGCGTTGCCTGTACCAATTATGGGGAGCATAGTTTACCATAATTCAAACTTTTTCCTTCAGTCTCAACTTGTATTTAACTCTCGCAATTTACATGATTTACTGTTTGTTCGTATCGTACGCGTGTGTGGGTGTTGTGTGTATGAGTAGAATTACATACACACACACGCACACACACACATACACACACACACGAACGTTGCGTTCTGAGTTCTGAGTTCAAATTCCGCCGAGGTCGACTTTGCCTTTCATGCTTTCGGGGTCGATAAATTAAATACCAGTTACACACTGGTGTCGATGTAATCGACTTAATTCCATTGTCTGTCTTTATTTGTCCCCTCTATGTTTAGCCCCTTGTGTGCAATAAAGAAATAAAAAACGTTAGCATACTGGGCGAAATGCTTAGTAGTATTACGTCTGCCACTACGTTCTGAGTTCAAATTCCGCCGAGGTCGACTTTGCCCTTCATCCTTTCGGGGTCGATTAAATAAGTATCAGTTACGCACTGGGGTCGATATAATCGACTAAATCCGTTTGTCTGTCCTTGTTTGTCCCCTTGTGGATAGTAAAGAAATAGGTATTTCGTCCGCCATTACGTTTTGAGTTCAAATTCCGCCGAGGTCGACTTCGCCTTTCATCCTTTCGGGGGTCGATAAATTAAGTACCAGTTGTGTACTGGGGTCGATCTAATCGACTGGCCCCCTTCCCTCAAAATCTCGTACCTTGTGCTTAAAATAGCAAAGAATATTTCGTAGCCATATCGTGGTCTTGCACTGAAAAAACATAATCTTTGAGATGTGACATGATGTAACAGTTACGAATATCCTCTTCAAGTTTACGAGAAACACCAATGATGATTTGTCTGTTTGCGGTATACAAAGTGTTTCTCTTCTAAGTCATTGCGTCCGTATGTTAGTCTTACAAACCTGGTTTCATATAGAGAACTATTAGAGAGTGAATGCTTCTTGAGAAATTCACTACCGACTTGCAGGATGTTATTCACTTCGCTTTTGAACAGATGGTTAAGGTATTTATTTTTTCCAGGTGCAGTGTGAGTGATAGTTTATGACACGTAAGGGCTCTCTACGGTGAATTCGATTCGCTAGCTAAATATCATTGTCTTTGAAGGTGCTTTCAGTTGGTGTAAGAACAAAGGAAAACATAGTGTTCTATAAACAGTGGCTAATACATTGTAGGTAGATTAATTCTTTCACTTCATATTTCTTGAGAAACATATTCGGTCTGAATTTTCACCAACTCTTTCATTACTGTATTTATTTTGAGATGCTCTGTGTTTCTTTCAAGTAATCTCTCTCTATATATAAAGCTGAAGTTGTCTGTGTATGGCAGGTTTGGTAGCCTTCAACTAACACTATCTCCTCCGAGACCCTGCGATGCAAGTTGACCAAAATTGGAAGTTTGATAGAAGAAGGCTTGCTCTTCCTTCCGTAGAAGAAAAAATTCAAATCGGACCATGTTAAGACCAAACATTATTTTCATCAAAATGTGCTTTTTTTCTATGAAAATCCCTATTTTTTACGATTTTGTGACTGCTGTGTCGCCCTTTTTCGTTGTATTTCAACCAGAGAATAACAAGCTACATAATGCAAAATTTTTCCTTTTCAAAAATTCCAATTCTAAAGAGTCGAAACAAACCCGAGCAACGCCGGGCGATACTACTAGCTTTAAATAAAACAAAGGATTTAGTAAAATAACTTGGTTATCATTAAGCTAGTGTTTGGAACATAAATTTTGACTAAGGTCTGGTGGAAGATTTTAATTCAATACTTATGAAAACCAGACACTTGTACGACAGAGCCAGAGGCAGTTTCAGCCAGGTTGGTATCGAAAGGGTTAAACACACCTCTACACTTGGACAGATGCACATTAGAAGCATTTCGAAGGGTGTGGATTGAAGGAAGTTTAGGCTATTATTTCTAGCATATAGAGTGATCACATTGAGGATTCCTTTTCTTATGTCTTCTGCTGATTATTTTCCTTCTTAACCCTTTTGTTACCATATTTCTGTTGAGATGCTCTGTGTTTTTTTCAATTACTTTAAATATAACAAAGAATTTAGTAAAATAACTTACTTATCATTAAGCTAGTGTTAGGAACATAAATTGTGACTAAAGTTTTTGTGGAAGATTTTAATTCAGAACTTTTGTAAACAAGACATTTGTACTACAGAGCCAGAGCTGGTTTAAGGCGGATTGGTATCAGAAACGTTGGTTAAAAATATCACGGTGACTAACCCTTTTGTTACCATATTTCTGTTGAGATGCTCTGTGTTAATTAATTTTAAATATAGTAAAGAATTTAGTAAAATAACTTGGTAATCATTAAGCTAGTGTTAAGAACATAAATTGTGACTAAGGTTTGGTGGAAGAACTTATGAAAACAAGAGACTTGTACTATAGAACTAGAGCCGGTTTCAGCCAGGTTGGTATCGAAAGGGTTAACTTTCAATTTATTCTCGTCTGTCTTGAATAGAATACTTCACGCATTCCCAGTATTTAACTATATACTAGTTAAATAGTAGAAATACTAGTTAATAGTAGAAAAGCGTAAGTTTCACATATTATTCATAATTTAATTGTGCTCTACAGCAATTTTAACAGAGTAAAATCTTATGATTTATATGATTAAATAATTAACTTGTATAATAAATTTCAAACTGATATGTTAACTATTTCCTCAGGAGGAAAACTGCGATGCCCTCAACTATCGTTTTAGTCGATTCTTTACACATTTGCAAGTTTATTCCACCGGGATTTGATGCAATGTAATGATGTATTAGCGTTTAAAGATGGTGTTATTGAGGTTTTTAAATTTTGTGATTACTCTTTGACTCTTTGACTTGTTTCAGTCATTTCACTGTGGCCATGCTGTAGCACCGCTTTTAGTCGAGCAAATCGACCCTAGGACTTTTTCTTTGTAAGCCTAGTACTTATTCTATCGGTCTCTTTTGTCGAATCGCTAAGTTACTGAGACGTAAACACACCAGCATCGGTTGTCAAGCGATGTTGGGGGAACAAACACAGACACACAAACATACACACACACATACATACATATATATATATACATACACATACATACATACATATATATATATACATACATATATACGACGGGCTTCTTTCAGTTTCCGTCTCCCAAATCCACTTACAAGGCTATAGTAGAAGACACTTGCCCAAGGTGCCACGTAGTGGGACTGAACCCAGAACCACGTGGCTGGTAAGCTACTTACCGCACTGTCACTCTTACGCCTATCTGTCTATCTCTCGCTCTCTATCTATCTATCTATCTATCTATCTATCTATCTATCTATCTATCTATCTATCTATCTATCTATATATCTATCTATCTATCTATCTATCTATCTATCTATCTATCTATCTATCTATCTATCTATCTATCTATCTATCTATATATATATATATTAAATATCGATAAATTATATTAAGACAAACAGTTGTCATTTCCTGAAAGCGATTGCATTCATAAAGATACCAGAAGAATGAGTGGGTTAGACATCAGCTGGATATAAGTATGAAAAAATGATATTTACCTTAAACTATATACACCGAGGACAATAAAGCCGTAAGTCACTGTGTATTAATATTCGATTTAAATTTCCTAGAATTCTAATCTCCAATATTTATGCGTAGTGCGTCGACAAATACAGTTTTAGCACATTTCAGGGCTGTTAACGTTAATATTTCTCAAAGGTTCTGAATGGATTCTTAGAATGCATTGCGAAATAAATAAAGCAATATGTATATAATAATGTTAATAATAATAATAACAATAATAATAATAATAATAATAATAATAATAATAATAATAATAAAATAATGATAATAATAATAATAATAATAATAATAATAATAATAATGATAATATAATAATATATTAATAATAATAATAATAATAATAATAATAATATAATGATATTGATAATAATAATAATAATATAATAATGATAATAATAATAATAATAATAATGATAATATAATAATAATATAATAATAATATAATAATAATAATAATAATAATAATATAATAATAATGATAATGATAATAATAATAATAATAATAATAATGATATAATAATAATAATAATAAAATAATGATAATAATAATAATAATAATAATAATAATGATAATAATAATATAATAATGATAATAATAATAATAATATATAATATAATGATAATATAATAATAATAATAATAATATAATAAATAATAATAATGATAATAAAATAATAATAATAATAATAAAATAATGATAATAATAATAATGATAATAATAATAATAATATAATAAAAATAATAATAATAATAATAATAATGATAATGATAATAATGATAATAATAATAATAATAATAATAATATAATATAATAATAATAATAGAATAATAATAATATAATAATAATAATAATATATAATAATAATAATAATAATAATAATAATAATGATAATGATAATAATAATAATAATAATAATAATGATAATAATAATAATAATAATAATAATAATAATAATGATATAATAATAATAATAATGATAATAATAATAATAATAATAATAATAATAATGATAATGATAATAATAATAATAATAATAATGATAATAATAATAATAATAATAATAATAATAATAATAATAATAATAATGATAATAATAATTAATAATAATGATGATAATAATAATAATAATAATAATAATATAATAATAATAATAATGATGATGATAATAATATAATAAAAATAATAATAATAATAATAATAATAATAATAATAATAATAATAATAATAATAAATAATGATAGTAATAATAATAATAATAATAATAAATAATAATAATAATGATGATGATAATAATATAATAATAATAATAATAAAATAATAATAATAATAATAATATACTAATAATAATAATAATAATATAATGATAGTAATAATATAATAATAATATAATATAATAATAATATAATAATAATAATAATAATAATAATAATAATGATGATGATAATAATAATAATAATAATAATAATAATAATAATAATAATAATAATAATAATAATAATAATAATAATAATAATAATAATAATGATAGTAATAATAATAATAATGATAATATAATAATAATAAATGCCCTGATGCAGTACCAGGCAGTGGCTCTCATGGCTTCTGATCTTAACTGATTGGAAGTGTTATCATGTACATTGTTTTGTCTTGGTATAAAAGATGGCTACAGCAATATTCTGCTCAATACCACAGATTTGCTTGTCAGTTGTTTGACCTTAACCAGTTGAGCATGTCCCTTAGTGGCTGACGATATGTGCATCTCTGATCACGAGCAGAAGTAGTGGGGGAGCATCATAGCCATGTGTTGAGAGGGATTCTTTGGGGTTTGAATAGTTCACCTCTGGAAACATGGGTGGTTCTTTCAACATCCTTAAGCAACCCTTATTCAGGGACCGTTTGAGCGGATGGGCTACTCAACCTGAAGAAAATTCTAACTGGGCCCCACCTGCAAGGTCATGTGCTGTTTATCTTGATATGAGATCACCATGTCGCGCACATATGGTTGTGATGCATGTGCCTGGTGTACCTTTATCAGACGGGTAGTCATGATGGGTATATTGGGCTTCGTATATTTTACCCCAGTGTCACTTTGATGGCATGAACTGCTCTCTCACTCAATAATAATAATAATAATAATCTGCTCGGGTACTCCACAAACTAAATTTAGAGTGATGTAACTTGATTTTATGCGTGGTCAGTTGTTCTACTTGTGTCGCTATAAATGCGACAAATTTTCAGAAATACAAATATATCTAAGTATAATATATGCTAATTTATGCATTGCATTTTTCTTGATTCAAATAGTATAAATATTATGTTAAGTTACAGCGCTATATAAGTAATACTATATTTATACTTATTTCAATCCTTATTAAATAAGCTAACCTTAATTCGTATCGCAGTATATAATTGCCAAATTAGACACAGTTACCTAACTTCATTAAAGCGAACACACAGACAAGTGTTTACAAAAATAACTTACTATACATAAATTAATTTAATTATTATGCGACACTGTTAACTATTAAGTGAATAATGGCACAGATATTTTTAAAGGAAAATATTATTTACACAATTCTAATTAATTAATTAATTAATTAATCAATTAATTAATATATATACTTAATTTAGTCATGTATCCATCGATGAAGATGTCTGGTGCCTCTCGTTCCAATGTAACAGATTCTGATACACACTCAACGCCAGGAATTTTGAAGGGGGCGAAAATTGTCTATTGTAGTACTTGACTGTTGCTTTATTTTCTGGAGCCTAAAAGAGGAAAGGCGAAGTTGACCCCGGCGGGATTTTAAGTCAGAATATGAAAGCCTGGATCAAATACCTTAATTCGTTTTTCCGACGGAGTAATGCTTTTTCCAGCACGCCGCCTTCTCATTTCAATATAATGATTTCAAGTGTTGTCGCAAGGCCAATAATCTCGAGGAAAGGAGCAAGTCGATTACATCGATCTATGTGCTTAACTGGTACTTATTTTATCGTCCTCGAATATGGGGAAAAGGAAAGTCAACTTCGGCGGAATTTGAACTCAGAACGTAAAGACACACGAAATGCCGCTAAACATTTTCCCCGGCTTTCTGACTGAAACAAGTAAAAGAGTAAAAGAGTAGGAGAAAAAATGGGTGTTGACTGCGAATGCAAGTTTCTAGTGTTATGACTTACCCAAACAATATTGTTGATATATACAATATCGTGGATATTGAAAAGTCTTGGGATCATTAGAAATAGTTCTACCTAGTGGGGTTTTCTTGGTAGTGAAGATGTTCGGCAGTGGTGTGTATGTATATATGTATTTTCGTACATATACATACGGGCGCACATACAAATATTTACAAAGAAAAATACACTCACACATGCACAAATACAAGCACAGATATAAAGGTGGCATAACAGTGCCGAAACGCTGGTGTTGCAGTGTCCGCTTCGTCACTTTTGATGATGTGTATTGTCAAGTTGTCAAGACATATCGTCTAAAAGGAGACGTTGTTTTCCGAGGACGAAATCTAACACCGAGAAATATATTCACGTCCAAGTGTATCAGGGCGTGTTGGGTATCAATATACACCTCGTTAGAATGAAGAATTATGTACAAAAACACAATGATAATATATGATTGAAGTTTGATCAGAAATAGTTGTCTGCTTGCGTGGTTTATATGTATATGTACGTGCATTATGCAAGTGTATTTGTGTATATGCATCTGTGTGTGTGTTGGTATGTATGCTTATAGCAAACATCACAGAACATGAGATTTCATTTAGAAGAAATCTGTACCAATTCGACAATTAGATATGAAGACGATGAAATTAATAAAGCGAATACAGAAGACAACGTTGTATATTTTCTGAAAAGTCTATTTTTATGGTCGGACATGTTTCTTTGTATTCTTGACAGACGCCAAATATTTACAAGAATAGCATTCTTGTAGCATTCCTGTATAAAACCATTTTGTTAACTATCAGAAGAATTTAAAGCGCTCTTAATTATCATCCGCTTGTCTCCTTTTGGATAACACGTCCAACTTGATACGTGGAGACAGCCTACATTATCATTATTATTATTATTATTATATTATTATTATTATTATTATTATTATTATATTATTATTATCATTATCATTATTATTATTATTATTATTATTATTATTATATATTATTATCATTATTATCATTATTATTTTTATTATTATTATTACTATTTATTATTATTACTATTTTATTATTATTATTATCATTATTATTATTAATTATATTATTATTATTATTATTATTATTATTATCATTATTATTATTATATTATTATTATTATTATTATATTATTATTATTATTATCATTATTATTGTTGCTGTGTTGTTTCTTATATCATCATCATCATCATCATCATCATCATTATTATTATTATTATCATTATTATTATTATTATTATTATTAGTATTATTATTATTATTATTACCGCCGCCTTAGCGAAGGCGGAGATATTGTTTTTCAGCTGCGTTTGTTTCTTTGCTTGTTTGTCCGTGGACAAATATCTCGAGAGCCGTTGGATAAAACTATCAGGGATGTTTGGCCTCGTACTGACAGGAACTGATTAGATCTTGGGATTGATCCGGTACCGGATAAGGATTCTGGATTATTTTGCCCAGTTTTATTACTTAATTTTTGGGGAGCAATCGGGTTCAGTTTTAGCATTCTCGCTCGTTAGAGCAATCGAGTTTATTTCAGATATTCTCATTTAAAAAATCCTGTCTGGCTATCGTTGAGAGGACGTTGGTGTTGCCTTGGAGGAGTTTTCGCTCTCTGAGTGGTCTTGTTGTTATTTTTATTATTATTATTATTATTATTAAATTATTAGTATTATTATTATTATTATATTATTATTATTATTGAGTGAGAGAGCAGTTCATGCCATCAAGTGACACTGGGGTAAAAATCGAAGCCAATATACCCATCATGACTACCCGTCTGATAAAGGTACACCAGGCACATGCATCACAACCATATGTGCGCGACATGGTGATCTCATATCAAGATAACAGCACATGACCTTGCAGGTGGGGCCCAGTTAGAATTTTCTTCAGATTGAGTAGCCCATCCCGCTCAAACGGTCCCTGAATAAGGGTTTTTAAGGATGTTGAAAGAACCACCCATGTTTCCAGAGGTGAACTATTCAAAAACCCAAAGAATCCCTCTCAACACATGGCTATGATGCTCCCCCACTACTTCTGCTCGTGATCAGAGATGCACATATTGTCAGCCACGAAGGGACATGCTCAACTGGTTAAGGTCAAACAACTGACAAGCAAATCTGTGTGTATTGAGGCAGAATATTTGCTGTAGCCCATCTATTATTATTATTATTATTATTATTATTATTATTATTATTATTATTATTATTATTATTATTATTATTTTATGATTATTATCATTATTTTAGTATTATTATTATTATTATTTTTCAATTATTATATTATTATTATTATTATCATCATCATTATTATTATTATTATTATTATTATTATTATTATTATTATTATTACTTCGTAGTTGTGTGGCATAACCCATTGTTTAGTATTTCTTGCGCCTGCACATACATAACACAAGTCATCCCTCTGTCATTTTCTATCTACCGTACTCCCCCTTTCAACCATATAAAGTTATATTCACACATCACGAATGCCCAAACGTTGACTTGAGAATATATAATAATGCTACCGGTTAAGCTTCAAACTGTATTCTGGGCCACGTTCCTAACGAGTACACTATAGCCATATATATATATATATATATATATATATTATATATATATATATATATATATATATATATCTATATATATATATATATATATATAATATATATATATATATATATATATATATTATATATATATATATATATAATATATATATATATATATATATATATATACATTATATATATATATATATATAATATATATGTAATGTGTGTATATATGGACTCCTTGGGAATCCATATGGCCTGGGGATCCATATAAGATTTCCTTGTAAAATTTATCTGCAGTAAACTGGTTATAATACACCAAACCTCTATAAGACACAAAATATATTAACAACTTATTAATACATTTCCTAACAATATTTAATTATATAATCTATATATAGGCGCAGGAGTGGCTGTGTGGTAAGTAACTTGCTAACCAACCACATGGTTCCGGGTTCAGTCCCACTGTGTGGCATCTTGGGCAGGTGTCTTCTGCTATAGCTCTGGGCCGACCAATGCCTTGTGAGTGGGTTTGATAGACGGAAACTGAAAGAAGCCTGTCGTATATATGTATATATATATATATATATATATATATATATATATGTATGTGTGTGTGTTCCCCTAGCATTGCTTGACAACCGATGCTGGTGTGTTTACGTCCCCGTAAGTTAGCGGTTCGGCAAAAAGAGACCGATAGAAATAGTACTGGGCTTACAAAAAGAATAAGTCCCGGGGTCGAGTTGCTCGACTAAAGGCGGTGCTCCAGCATGGCCGCAGTCAAATGACTGAAACAAGTAAAAGAGTAAAAGAGAGTAAGAGTATATTAAATTCTTTGTCTGTCTGTCTGTTTCCTATGCATTCTCAAACAGTTCCACCAAATCAAATCAAATTTTACAAGGTAGTAGTATCACACCCCACGGGTGTCAACGTGGTATTTTTTTTCCCATTTCGATTAAGACGATATCATATTTTATAGAGATAATATTTCTATAGTCAAATATAGTACATATATAATAGGATCTTTTTAAATATCGAATGGCTCTGAGGGTCCACCCGAGTAAAAGCCGAATATGTATGTATGTATGTATGTATGTGTGTATGTATGTATGCATGCAGGTATCACTGTGTGTGCGTGTGTGTGTATATATATACATATATATAAATGTATGTATATATATATATATATATGCATGTATATATATACATACATACATACATACATACACACACACACACACACGCACACACCACCACAACCACTCACACACACACACACACACACCACACACATATATATATATAATATATATATATATTATATATATATATATACGATGGACTTCTTTCAGTTTCTGTCAACTGAATCCACTCACAAGGTTTTTGGTTGGCCCGAAACTATAGTAGAAGACACTTGCCCAAGATGCCACGCAGTGGGACCGAACTCTGAACAACGTTGTTCGGAAGCAAGCTTTTGTTTTTTTTTAACCACAAACCACGTTTACACCTATCACTAAAACATACCTGCGCTCTCCTACAGGCCTTGCGTGATAAAGAAGGTAAACCTTCTACACAAAAGCCTGCACCTAATTGATAGCACTGGGCGGAGTCGAGTGAGAAGTTTCTCTGGTTGAGGAGACATGTGACCCGATGAATGAATGAACGAAGAGAATCCAGCGGTATAATAAGATTTGATGATGTTTTAGTAGTTTTTTCCAACGAGTCGAGGGACAATATAGAAATCGCCTTATGTTATTTCATTCATTTTTCTACTACGTAACAACAGATATCCTACTTCTCTGCTCACTGAACTGGCAGAATCGTTAGCATGCCGGATAAAGTTCTTATCAGTATTTCTTCCGGCTTTACAGTTTGAGTACAAATTTATACCTATTTCTATTTCTTTACTACCCACAAGTGGCTTAACACAGAGAAGACAAACAAGGACAGACAAACGGATTAAGTCGATTAAGTCGAACTGGTACCTAATTTATCGACCCCGAAAGGATGAAAGGCAAAGTCTACCTCGGCAGAATTTGAACTCAGAACGTAGCGGCAGACGAAATATCGCTAAGCATTTCGCCCGGCGTGCTAACGTTTCTGCCAGCTCGCCGCCTTACCAGTGAAGCACTGGGGTCGATGTCATCGTCGACCTCGATCAATCAGCGCAAAAATTTCAGACCTTGTGTTTATAATAGAAAACATTATTATTCTAGTCTCTATATATTAGGGGAATAGAGTGAATTGATGTTGCTCAAAGGAGTGCGGAACCAGCATGTTGCGCCGAGGTTAAACCAGCATACCCGCTGCTGATACCGGAGGTTGTGTTCTATGCTTGGACCTGAGCATAGGACGGGGATCGCCTCTTTGAGCTGGGAAATGAATGAAATGCCTGGCGCGTGTCTTGTTTGGCTACACCCTCCTAAAAAAGTGGGGGAAAAGCCTGGGGATATATATATATAATTCAAAGGAATTCCAACTTTTTATGTTTTATTTATATTCTTTATAATATTAATGTAGAATATAGAATATATGGTATAAATAATATATATATATTAAAATGAAATGAAGTATTGATTGTCTTATTGAATAGATGAAATATTGAATATCAAATATTAAGAGACTAGTATACTTTCTTGCATTTAAGCAGTCTTCAAGGTCCCTGGTTGTGACAGGAATGTTTCAACTATATATAAAGAAACGTATTAGGTAGTTTAAATTTTACAGACGGACGTCGAAGCAGTTTAAGTAAGTAACTATGTAGATAGAGCAGGGAAGTGAATAGACAATGTCTGCTGGCTGCCGTTGGTACTACGCATGTGTATAGAGGTCGGCCATTAGGTGTAGATGTAAATTATAGATGGTGTCATCCACGCTCTATTTACTTTGTGTACATAATTAGCATCAGCCCTGAACAGAAAACTCTCAGGCTTATTCATCAGTTGACGCTGCGTATTTCTTATGGATATCATATTCAGATGGTGGTAATTATCAGTTAATAAGGGTCAGAGGGAGAGGAGGAAAAAGAAGAAAAAAGGTAGATAGTGAAAGTGGAATGGACATAGAGAGAGAGAAAGGGGAAAAGGAGAGAGAGAGTGTGGGAGAGAGAAGTAGACAGGGGAAGAGAGAGAGAGAGGCAGAGAAACAGAGAGGCAGATGGAAATAGAAAGTGCAAGAGAGCGACACAGAGATAGATTTTAAGAGAAGGAGAGTGAAAGAGAAAAGCGGTGAGAAAGAGAATGAGGGAACAAGAGAATGAGTTGAAGAAAGAGAGAGAGAGAGAGAGAGAGAGAGAGAGACGAAGAGGGAGACAGAGAAGGGGATAGAGAAAGGGAGAGGGAAGGGAGAGACAGAGAGTTGGCGAGAGAGACAGGGGGAAACAGAGAGAGACGGAGAAAGACGGACAGAGACGGAAAGGAACGGACAAAGATGTTAGCGAGATTTGTTTAATTGGAAGAGATTAAAGGCAACCATGCTGGATTTGGGATATAGGATACAGAGAGTAAAGGAGAAATATGGAGAGAAAGAGAGAGAGAAGCTGGTTTTCCAATCCGACCATGGGATTTCAGGTTCAGTCCTACTGCGTAGTACCTTGGGCAACTGTCTTCTGTTATAGACTAGGGCCTACTCTAGCGTCCTGAGTGGAAACTGAAAGAAGCCCGTTGTATCTATCTTTGCATGTATATCTGTATGTATGTATATTTATATATTTATATATAAAGTTGTTTTGGGGAACGGTGTATATCGAAGCAGATAGAGCTATAACTAGTAAATATTGGGCTAAAAATATTAGATTAGAGCTTTATCTGCTTCCAGATCCACGGTTCCGTAAAAGAATTTATATCACGTTCAACCTCTTGCAGTGCATAAACTCTTCACAAAGCCAGCAATTTAGGAGGCGGGGTTAAATCGATTAAATCCATCCCAGAGATCAACTGGTGCTTATTTTATCGACCCCGAAAGGATGAAAGGCAAAGTCGACCCCGGCAACATTTGAACCCAGATCGTAAAGACGGGCGAAATTCTCCTCGGCACTTTGTCAAACATGCTGACGATACTGTCAGATTACCACCTTATGTTTATCTTTATATATTAAAGGATGACCGCGCTTTATCAAAATGACGAACAGCGTTCATTAGCGCATTTTGTAACATCCCTTTTATTCTGAATTCAATTCCGATTTTGATCGACTTTGCCTTTCCTCCTACTAAAATCGATAAAATACAAACCAATTGAGTACACTCAAACACACAGAGACCCTCATGTACTTGAGGGGCACATATACAAAAGCAAATACGTACATACACATATAT
>NW_021824461.1:0-19041 GCF_006345805.1 Octopus sinensis | reverse complement strand
TGTCTTGTATTGTTATTATTCCGTAAGTTCTCCGAGTTCTTTGGAGTTGAAGGTAAAGCGTAATCCCAAATCGACTGAAAACAAAAACTGTATATACATATTTAGTTAAATATATGTATATATACACGCGTGTGTGTGTGTGTGTGTGTTTGAGTATTGCTGTGTGTATGCGTGTATTTAAGTATTTATCGATATATATGTATGTTTACATAAACCATACATATATTTGTCTGTGTATATACGTATATATGTGAGTATATATTTATGTGTGTATATATGTGTGTGTGTGTATGAATGTATATGTGTATATATGTGTTTTTATATATATATATATATCGATAAATAGATAGATAGATAGATAGATAGATAGATAGATAGATAGATAGATAGATAGATAGATAGATATTGATATATGTATATATATTGATAGGTATAAATATATATGTATGTAGTTATATATATGTATATATATATCTCTGTGTGTGTGTGTTTATGTATGTATAATGTATAAAAAAAACCACCGAAAGATGTTTCTAGCGTAGCTTCTCGGTGTAGAATGTTATGTTTCTGAGGGATGTGTATGTGTGTGCATATATATATGTGTGTTTATAGATGTCTGTAGATATATAAATATGTGTGTGCGTTATGTGTGTGTGTGCCTGGCTGCCTGATTGTCGGAGTTCATTTGACAGGCTCCTCTCTCTCTCTCCGTCACCGTCTTGACTGTGGCTTCTCTCTCTCTCTCTCTCTCTCTCTGTCTTCTATTCACCAGGAACTCGACTGACAAACGAAATAACCAAATGACGATTTATTCAAGTGAAAGAGAGATAGATAGAGAGGGAAAGAGGGACAGATAGATGATAGATAGAGAGAGAGACAGAGAGAGATTAAAGTGTATGTGAGAAAGAGAAGCCGGTGGGAGGGGTAGAATGAGGGATAGATTAAAGAGAGAGAGAGAGGGGGAGGGAAGGAGGGAAAGTGAGAGTTAGAAGTAAAGCGAAAGTCACCGGAGTTTTACGATAACACGCACACACGAACACAAGCAGTGACATAGTTTGATACACACACACACACACACACACACACGTGCGCACTCATATACACAGGGGCGTGCACGGACACACGCGCACACATACACACACAGCACAAGAGAGAAACATATAGAAGCATACAAACACACATACATATATATATAATATATTTATATAGAGATAGATATGCACATACGTGTATATATTATATATATATATTATATATATATATATATATATATATATATATATATATATTATATACACGTATATATACACATCCGCGTACATACACTCTGAGGCGTGCGCGGACAGACGCACGCACGCACATGCGTAAACACGCACACACGCATTCACTCATACTCGTACAATAAACGTAAACAAACACACCACGATACAATTTTAAGCATACATAAACACATACAGACTTATATATAAACACATACACACACAGCACAAGAGAGAAACATATAGAAGCATACAAACACACATACATATATATATATATATATTTATATAGAGATAGATATGCACATACGTGTATATATATATATATTATATATATATATATATATACACGTATATATACACATCCGCGTACATACACTCTGAGGCGTGCGCGGACAGACGCACGCACGCACATGCGTAAACACGCACACACGCATTCACTCATACTCGTACAATAAACGTAAACAAACACACCACGATACAATTTTAAGCATACATAAACACATACAGACTTATATATAAACACATACACACACACAAACACACACACACACACACGCACACACACACACACAGACACACGCACACACAAACAAACGCACGCGCGCACTCACAGACACACACGCACCACATATACAGGCACACACTTGACTCAATTTGTCTTATATAAATAAAAAATACGCATGCACACACACACTTGCACACACACATACATTCACACACGTACAAACTCATATTTACATACACAACACGCACGCACACACACACTTGCACACACACAAGAGCTCATATGTACAGATACACACATGCAAACACACACGTACAAACTCATATTTACATACACAACACGCACGCACACACACACACACACACTAAAGCACACTCACACACAACATAGCACACACATACACAACCACATACTCCGGTACGCGCGCGCGCACTTACGCACACGGAACTTACATGTACACACATATAAACAACACAGAAACGCACTCTTATGCACATACAGAGCTCAAATGACACACACGCACACACGCACGCACGCACGCACGCACGCACACACGCACTCACGCAATTACACATACACGCACTCACGCAATTACACATACATACACGCACGCGCGCATGCACTCACACACGTACACACGAGCACGCACACACGCACGCTCGCATTTTCCTAGTTTATTTTGCTAATGCCTGGCTTTTCAGTTTCTTTTCAAACATGCGTTAGGAAAGCATGTGTGTGGCTGTGTGGTAAGTAGCTTGCTTACCAACCACACGGTTCCGGGTTCAGTCCCACTGCGTGGCAACTTAGGCAGGTGTCTTCTACTACAGCCGCGGGCCGACCAAAGCCTTGTGAGCGGATTTGGTAGACGGAAACTGAGAGAAACCCCTCGTATATATGTATGTATATATGTGTGTGTATGTGTTTGTGTGTTTGTCCCTCCAACATCGCTTGACAACCGATGCTGGTGTGTTTAAGTCCCCGTAACTTAGCGGTTCGCCAAAAGAGACCGATAGAATAATTACTAGGCTTACAATGCGTATGCATCTCTCTCTCTCTCTCTATCTCTCTCTCTCTCTCTCTCTCTCTATCTGTCTGTCTGTCTGTCAGTATGTATGTATGTATGTATGTGCATGTATGTATGTATGTGTATGTGAATGTATATGTAAATGCGTGTGTGTGTGAAAATACAAGTACGTACGCATTTATGCATATATGAAAGTATGGGCGGTATGTGTGTTCGTGTACGTGTGTGCGCTTGTTAGCGTATTTATGTGTGTTAGTGAATCGCGAACAAATGCTTCTGATTATTAATAAAGTGTATTTGTATTTGTATAGGTAATTGCACGATAGTAATAATATCCTCTGTGTGTGTGTGTGTGTGTGTGTCGGAAGCGCTGTCAGGCTTTGGCTCAGCCGCCGCAGGCATGGCTGTGTGGTAAGAAGCTTGCTACTTCAGCCTCATGATTCAGTGTTCAATCTCACTACGTGACGCCCTGAGTAGGTGTCTCCTACTGTAGTACTATATATATATATATATATATATATATTATTTGTATTATACATATACACATATATATTTATATATATACTAGCATTATGACCCGTCGTTGCCGGGTCATAGTGTTAGTGCATGTATATATGTGTATATATAAGTGTACATATTACATGTACATCTATATATATATATATATCTACACATAAAATACAAAATACAAAGTTATATCTTGATATCGCTAGTGATAACAATACTCAAAATATATAACAGACTGGAATTGTTAGCCCGTCTCTTGTAATTTCGATCAATTGTATCTTGTCCTCCCTCTTGTATAGAAGTGTGGCTACAATCCAGCCTACCTCTACTTCTGGGGGTGGGGGTGGGTTCATTTAAAATTTTTTTTCCGGGACGTCCTACGTCCCAGATATAAAGGTAAAAATAAAATATTTCCAGTTTGCAAGTTCGAGTCGAGTACTCCCTTGCACGCTCCGTTGACTCGTACCTTGCTTCTATTGTGGCGAATTTACCGCCTCTGGTTAGATATCTTTCATAGTCGCACCAAGACACTTTTCGAAGGTGCTTTCCTTCAGGTGTTCAAATCTTTTTTTCTCTACATTGTATACTTTATAGACAATAGTCTTTACTTTAATTTAATATTTTATTATCCATCTGGACTATTCCATTTCTGCACACTAATTTTATTTTCAATTTATTCCCATTCATGTGAAACCACTTATTCAAGTTCAAGTCATTGATGCAATTTTATACCAATTGCTATTTTTAATTTTGTTATGTCACGATTATATTATACTTTAGTTTGATTTTAATTATTACTTACTACATATAATTCAATTGTTATTATTATTTGTATTGTTAAAGTGAAAATATCTGACATAAAATAGAGAAATGTTTTTGTTTCACTTTTAACACGTAATACTGAAATAGTGGAGAAGATATGATATTGCTATGGGCTCGCTCTAGGCAAGAAGTTGAACATTTTTTTGCCCATGAAACTACATGGACCCTAAGTAAGGCATGTGTAAAATTTGAATGAAATTGGTTGTGTAGTTCTCAAGTTTTAGGGAAACACACAGACAGACAGACAGACAGACAGACACATATTCTCAGTTTTATATATAGAGAGATATATGTGTATAGCTCTCTATATATAAAACTGAGAATGTGTGTCTGTCTGTGTGTTTCCCTAAAACTTGAGAACTACACAACCAATTTCATTCAAATTTTACACATGCCTTTCTCAAGGTCCGGGGAGTGTCATCGGCAAAAAAATCTTAACTTTTTCCCTAGGGCGACCCCACAGCAATATCATATCTTCTCCGCTATTTCAATATTACGTGTTAAAAGTGAAACAAAAACATCTCTCTTTTGTAATGCAGACACTTTCACTTTAAAACTGAAACTATTAAAGTGAAAGTATTATATAACAGGGATGAACCATTAACAATAGTAATCCATCCATAACAGTTCATTTTTCCTCTCTCCTGGGGACTAAAGTGCATCTTCTGACCTTGCGCTGCATCACCTGTGTTGTCATTTCGAGCCGTTGTTTCCCGACCACTTTGCTAAAGATTGAGTAATGTAATGGAGAATCTCGTGAGCTATATTTCGCGAAACTTCCGATTCGTTTTGAGAGGATATCGGCTCGTTTTCATTTGTCCCTATTTCTCATATTCCATCTACATTGGTGACAGAAGGTCTGTGTTATACGGTTCTATGAATTCTGTGATTTAAAGCTCCCGTATTTGATCTTTTCGGCCTCTGTCTCACTAAACATGGGGATTTCAACCATTTTTTTTTTTATCTATGGACCCCTTTGATTACTATTTTATTCTGGTGGACCCTCATAGCCAGTCGATGCTTAAAAACTAGTTTCATAGAAACTTCTTTCCAAATTCCTATTTTGTTTTCCACAAATTAACTTCTGCAGGTTGAACAATGTCAGATGTTAGAGAAAGAAACCCAGCTGTTTCGTGCAATACATACCAATACATGCATCTAAAGTAGGGGTTCTCAACCATTTCTCATCTATGGACCCCTTTGATTACTACTTTATTCTGGTGGACCCCCATATCTATCCGATGTTTGCAAACTAGTCTTATCGATACTTCTTTAAAATTCCCTATTTTGTTTTCCACCCATTGACTTGTGTAGGTGGAACTTCGTAAAATGTTAGAAAATGAAACCCAGCTGTTTCTTTCTATACACACCAATACATACATCTAATGCAAAATTTTTTCAGGGGCCCTTAAAACATTATTGTGGATCCCTAATTTACTATTTTGTTGCGTGGACCCTCAAAAATCATATATGGGCCCCCGCTGAGAACCACAGCACTAAACCATAGGTTTAACTCCATAACATAAGTACGGACAGAGTTCACCGCAGAGTTCCCGCATTCACGAGAATGAAAACATTCCTTTAGACCAGTGGTTCTTGACCGGGGTCCATATGGTTCTTGGGGCCTACATAAAATTTTCTTGTTCAAATTTATCTGCAATAAATTCGTTAAACTTCGGCAATACACAAAGTATTTTAACTTTTTTTTCTATAAAATTCCTAATAATAATTAATTTTAAAAATACAGCAGGATCTTTTAATATATATACATCAAATAGCTATAGAGGTCCAGTAGAGATAAATAGGAATGAAAGGTGGTCAATAGGGGCCAAAAATGGTCGAGAATCACTGCTTCATTCCTTTCATAAGACTAAACAGTTAAGGCGGCGAGCTGGCAGAATCGTTAGCACGCCGGGCGAAATGCGTAGCCATATTTCGTCTGCCGTTACGTTCTGAGTTCAAATTCTGCAGAGGTCGACTTTGCCTTTCATCCTTTCGGGGTCGATTAAATAAGTACCAGTTACGCACTGGAGTCGATAAAATCGACTTAATCCGTTTTTCTGTCCTTGTTTGTCCCCTCTGTGTCTAGCCCCTTGTGGGTAGTAAAGAAATAGGTATTTCGCCTGTCGCTACGTTCTGAGTTCAAATTCCACCGAGGTCGACTTTGCACTTCATCCTTTCGGGATCGATAAATTAAGTACCAGTTACGCACTGAGGTCGATGTAATCGACTTAATCCCTTTGTCTGTCATTGTTTGTCCCCTCTATGTTTAGCCCCTTGTGGGCAATAAAGAAATAAGAAACGTTATCACGCCACGCGAAATGCTTAGCGGTATTTCGTCTGTCTTAACGTTCTGAGTTCAAATTCCGCCGAGGTCGACTTTGCCTTTCATCTCTTCGGGGTCGATAAATTAAGTACCAGTTACGCACTGGGGTCGATGTAATCGACTTAATCCGTTTGTCTGTCCTTGTTTGTCCCCTCTGTGTTTGGCCCCTTGTGGGTTGTAAAGAAATAGGTATTTCGTCTGTCTTAACGTTCTGAGTTCAAATTCCGCCGAGGTCGACTTTGCCTTTCATCCTTTCGGGGTCGATTAAATTAAGTACCAGTTGCGTACCTGGATCGATCTAATCGACTGGACCCCACCCCCAAAATTTCGGGTCTTGTGCCTAGAGTAGAAAAGAATAAGAGTCGACAATTATGGTGACGAGCTGGCCTTATGCCTAGAGTAGAAAATAACGAGACTCGACAATGCTTTTCTTCGCCACATCAGTCCACAGATAAGATCTTCAGTACGGAAGCCAAGCTACCGTCCTCTTCAGCATAAGAGGCTTACAGCCTGTAGCACTATCAATACACCACGACAGAAGCATCAACTCAACTGGAATGATTACGACAACTCCGATTTTCCGGATACTGATGGCCGGAAGCTCTTATGTTTCACACCGATTTCCGAGAAGGAACTTCAAATTCCTATGGCCGCCAGACTAGTTTACTGCTATGTTGCACTGCACAGTATTAATAAACTTGTAGCATTTATATTAATGTGCAGATAGCAGTTCTTGATTTAGATATTTTTGTGAATTTGGTGTTTGATTAATTTGTAGAATGTTGATTAAGGTGGTGTGGAAAAATCCGTGATATGGAATGGCTCTGGAACCAAAGGAGCCGGAAAATCGATGGTTTGGCCTATATTAAACTGAACAACCGGCTTTGTCACAATTCCACACACACATACATACATACATACATACATACATACATACACACATTTATGTATGTATATATATGTATATATATGTATGTATGTATGTATGTATATGTATATGTATATATATAATATATAGGTAAACAGTAAAATAAATACAGACATGGACAAGAACATGAAACACCCAGAGACGACACAAGAACCACAGGACGGGACATTCGAAGCCCTCAGTCATCAGTCAAGAACCAGATCATCTTAGCATTTCGGCTGATTAATCTTGAGATTGCTCCGATATGGCCAGCCCAAAGCTTCGAATGTACAACGAAAGGACGGAAAACGATCGAAGTACACAAACAAAAATACAGAATACGTGACACCAATAAGAATACAAAAACGTAAAAACAATAACGGTGAAAATAAAAAATAAACAACAAAACAAAACCAGGACGTAGGACAAGGGTCTTTCGACAGGACGATTTGAGTAGGGGCTGGCTTGTGAAGTTGTGCCTAAAGGCCACGGGGAGACGAACAAATCCGTGTTGCTTCTGAGGCTGCTGAAAACGAAAAGAGCGCTCAACAGCGGCTAGCTGTCACGTGAGAACAAAAGACAGGAAAAGGACAGATGAAAAGGGAGAGAAGGTGGACGACGAGGGAGGAGAAGAAGAGACAGATCGAGGGGGCTGGAGGTGAGAGAGATAAGAAACGTAGAAAGGGGGGGGGGACGGATGGAGAGGGAAAGAACGGATGGAATAAGGGAGGAGGAGAGAGAGAGAAAAAGAGACAGATTAAGAGTCGTATCAAAGCTTGAGAAAAAAATATACTTATCGTATAAGGACAATTGTGGATACGTAGCCGCCGATTATATAGGTAAACAGTAAAATTAAATACAGACATGGACAAGAACATGAAACACCACAGAGACGACACAAGAACCACAGACGGGACTTCGAAGCCCTCAGTCATCAGTCAAGAACCAGATCATCTTAGCAATTTCGGCTGATTAATCTTGAGATTGCTCTCCGATATGGCCAGCCCAAAGCTTCGAATGTATACAACGAAAGGACGGAAAACGATCGAAGTACACAAAAAAAATACAGAATACGTGACACCAATAAGAATACAAAAACGTAAAAACAATAACGTGTAAAATAAAAAATAAACAACAAAACAAAACCAGGACGTAGGACAAGGGTCTTTCGACAGGACGATTTGAGTAGGGGCTGGCTTGTGAAGTTGTGCCTAAAGGCCACGGGGAGACGAACAAATCCGTGTTGCTTCTGAGGCTGCTGAAAACGAAAAGAGCGCTCAACAGCGGCTAGCTGTCACGTGAGAACAAAAGACAGAGAAAGGGACAGATGAAAAGGGAGAGAAGGTGGACGAGGGAGGAGAAGAAAGAGCAGATCGAGGGGTGGAGGTGAGAGAGATAGAGAAACGTAGAAAGGGGGGGGGGACGGATGGAGAGGGAAAGAACGGAAGTGGAATAGGGAGGAGGGAGAGAGAGAGAAAAAGAGACAGATTAAGTCGTATCAAAGCTTGAGAAAAAAATATACTTATCGTATAAGGACAATTGTGGATACGTAGCCGCCGATTATATAGGTAAACAGTAAAATTAAATACAGACATGGACAAGAACATGAAACACCACAGAGACGACACAAGAACCACAGGACGGGACATTCGAAGCCCTCAGTCATCAGTCAAGAACCAGATCATCTTAGCAATTTCGGCTGATTAATCTTGAGATTGCTCCGATATGGCCAGCCCAAAGCTTCGAATGTATACAACGAAAGGACGGAAAACGATCGAAGTACACAAACAAAAATACAGAATACGTGACACAACCAATAGAATACAAAAACGTAAAAACAATAACGGTGAAAATAAAAAATAAACAAAAAACAAAACCAGGACGTAGGACAAGGGTCTTTCGACAGGACGATTTGAGTAGGGGCTGGCTTGTGAAGTTGTGCCTAAAGGCCACGGGGAGACGAACAAATCCGTGTTGCTTCTGAGGCTGCTGAAAACGAAAAGAGCGCTCAACAGCGGCTAGCTGTCACGTGAGAACAAAAGACAGGAGAAAGGGACAGATGAAAAGGGAGAGAAGGTGGACGAGGGAGGAGAAGAAAGAGACAGATCGAGGGGGCTGGAGGTGAGAGAGATAGAGAAACGTAGAAAGGGGGGGGGGACGGATGGAGAGGGAAAGAACGGAAGTGGAATAAGGGAGGAGGGAGAGAGAGAGAAAAAGAGACAGATTAAGAGTCGTATCAAAGCTTGAGAAAAAAATATACTTATCGTATAAGGACATTGTGGATACGTAGCCGCCGATTATATAGGTAAACAGTAATTAAATACAGACATGGACAAGAACATGAAACACCACAGAGACGACACAAGAACCACAGGACGGGACATTCGAAGCCCTCAGTCATCAGTCAAGAACCAGATCATCTTAGCAATTTCGGCTGATTAATCTTGAGATTGCTCCGATATGGCCAGCCCAAAGCTTCGAATGTATACAACGAAAGGACGGAAAACGATCGAAGTACACAAACACAAATACAGAATACGTGACACCAATAGAATATACAAAAACGTTAAAAAAATAACGGTGAAAATAAAAAATAAACAACAAAACAAAACCAGGACGTGGGACAAGGGTCTTTCGACAGGACGATTTGAGTAGGGGCTGGCTTGTGAAGTTGTGCCTAAAGGCCACGGGGAGACGAACAATCCGTGTTGCTTCTGAGGCTGCTGAAAACGAAAAGAGCGCTCAACAGCGGCTAGCTGTCACGTGAGAACAAAAGACAGGAGAAAGGGACAGATGAAAAGGGAGAGAAGGTGGACGAGGGAGGAGAAGAAAGAGAGAAGATCGAGGGGGCTGGGTGAGAGAGATAGAGAAACGTAGAAAGGGGGGGGGGACGGATGGAGAGGGAGGGAAGAACGAACGGAGTGGAATAAGGAGGAGGGAGAGAGAGAGAAAAAGAGACAGATTAAGAGTCGTATCAAGCTTGAGAAAAAATATACTTATCGTATAGGACAATTGTGGATACGTAGCCGCCGATTATATAGGTAAACAGTAAAATTAAATACAGACATGGACAAGAACATGAAACACCACAGAGACGACACAAGAACCACAGGACGGGACATTCGAAGCCCTCAGTCATCATCAAGAACCAGATCATCTTAGCAATTTCGGCTGATTATCTTGAGATTGCTCCGATATGGCCAGCCCAAAGCTTCGAATGTATACAACGAAAGGACGGAAAACGATCGAAGTACACAACCAAAAATACAGAATACGTACACCCAATAAGAATACAAAAACGTAAAACACAATAACGGTGAAATAAAAAATAAACAACAAAACAAAACGGACGTAGGACAAGGGTCTTTCGACAGGACGATTTGAGTAGGGGCTGGCTTGTGAAGTTGTGCCTAAAGCCACGGGGAGAGACGAACAAATCCGTGTTGCTTCTGAGGCTGCTGAAAACGAAAAGAGCGCTCAACAGCGGCTAGCTGTCACGTGAGAACAAAAGACAGGAGAAAGGGACAGATGAAAAGGGAGGAAGGTGGACGAGGGAGGAGAAGAAGAGAGACAGATCGAGGGGGCTGGAGGTGAGAGAGATAGAGAAACGTAAAGGGGGGGGGGACGGATGGAGAGGGAAAGAACGGAAGTGGAATAAGGGAGGAGGGAGAGAGAGAGAAAAAGAGACAGATTAAGAGTCGTATCAAAGCTTGAGAAAAAAATATACTTATCGTATAAGGACAATTGTGGATACGTAGCCGCCGATTATATAGGTAAACAGTAAAATTAAATACAGACATGGACAAGAACATGAAACACCACAGACGACACACAGAACCACAGGACTGGACATTCGAAGCCCTCAGTCATCAGTCAAGAACCAGATCATCTTAGCAATTTCGGCTGATTAATCTTGAGATTGCTCCGATATGGCCAGCCCAAAGCTTCGAATGTATACAACGAAAGGACGGAAAACGATCGAAGTACACAACACAAAAACAGAATACGTGACACCAATAAGAATACAAAAACGTAAAAACAATAACGGTGGAAAATAAAAAATAAACAACAAAACAAAACCAGGACGTAGGACAAGGGTCTTTCGACAGGACGATTTGAGTAGGGGCTGGCTTGTGAAGTTGTGCCTAAAGGCCACGGGGAGACGAACAAATCCGTGTTGCTTCTGAGGCTGCTGAAAACGAAAAGAGCGCTCAACAGCGGCTAGCTGTCACGTGAGAACAAAAGACAGGAGAAGGGACAGATGAAAAGGGAGAAAGGTGGACGAGGGAGGAGAAGAAGAGACAGATCGAGGGGGCTGGAGGTGAGAGAGATAGAGAAACGTAGAAAGGGGGGGGGGACGGATGGAGAGGGAAAGAACGGAAGTGGAATAAGGGAGGAGGGAGAGAGAGAGAAAAAGAGACAGATTAAGAGTCGTATCAAAGCTTGAGAAAAAAATATACTTATCGTATAAGGACAATTGTGGATACGTAGCCGCCGATTATATAGGTAAACAGTAAAATTAAATACAGACATGGACAAGAACATGAACACCACAGAGACGACACAAGAACCACAGGACGGGACATTCGAAGCCCTCAGTCATCAGTCAAGAACCAGATCATCTTACTTAGCAATTTCGGCTGATTAATCTTGAGATTGCTCCGATATGGCCAGCCCAAAGCTTCGAATGTATACAACGAAAGGACGGAAAACGATCGAAGTACACAAACAAAAATACAGAATACGTGACACCAATAAGAATACAAAAACGTAAAAACAATAACGGTGAAAATAAAAAATAAACAACAAAACAAAACAGGACGTAGGACAAGGGTCTTTATATATATATATATATATATGTATGTATATATATATATATGTATGTATTATAATATATATATATATACATACATATATATATATATATGTATACATATATACACACACATACGCACCCACACACGCACACACACGCACACACACAGGCACACAGGCACACACACAGATATATGTACATATATACATATACATATAGATATAAATATATATGTGTGTGAATATCTATCTATCTATTATCTTCTATCTATCTATCTATCTATCTATCTATCTATCTTCTATATATATATATATATATATATATATATATATATATATTATTTTATTCTTTTTATTCTTTTACTCGTTTCGGTCGTTTGACTGTGGCCATGCTGGAGCACCGCCTTACGTATAATACATATCTATCTATACATCCCCTCCCCCACATATACATTTACAGCAGACGATCGCTTCTCTTGAGACATTTATGCTTCTTAAAGAGTCCGTTTGTGTGTGTGTGTGTACAAACCCAGTAAGAGAGCGGTAGAGAGAGAGAGCGTGAGGGTAGTATAGGGAGACAGAGAGAAAGTGAGCGAGGGGGAGGGAGAGGAGAAGAAAGTCAATATCGTTGTGTGGTTTCTCCTCCCCCTCTTCCTCCCCCCCCCTACCACGTTATCTTTGCTTTTTAAACGACGTTGGTAGAAAATGCTGTAACAGCTACGTCGCCATGTTTGGTATGTGAGTTTGTTTGTTTGACTGTATGTATGTGTGTGTGTGTGTGCAAATGTACGTGTGTATTGTGTATGTGTGTGTGTGTGCATCGGTGTGTATGTGTTTGTGTGTATGTGTTTGTGTGTATGTGTTTGTGTGTATGTGTTTGTGTCTATGTGTGTGTGTGTGCTTGTGTGCAAATGTACGTGTGCATTGTGTTTGTGTGTGTGTGTGTATTGGTATGTGTGTATCGGTGTGTATGTGTGTGCGTATGTGCGTGTGTGTGTGCGTGTGTTTGCGTGTGTGTGTGTGTGTGTGTGTGTGTGTGTGCGTGTGGCAGTTATTAATCTTATTTGATACCTCCCTTCAAATACGCTCCAGTCATGACCATCACAACGTATCTAGGACCGCATTATGGCTGCATTATCCAATACGTTCTTCGGATTTTTATTGATGTCTATTTTCTAAATCTATTATGTGATTTAATGGCGATATTAGCCTCAACATTAGAAGGTCAAGTATCTAGGAAGAAATACACTCGTCCCGTTGTTGTTGTTGTCGTTGTGGCTTAGGACCATATCAGCCCTGCAGATCAATGAATATATAAGCAAAGGTGCATCAGCTGTCGACCTAGCCGCCCCTCTTTATCCCAAAACTTATTACCTTATACAAGCATGCCTCGACTTACGTCGTATTGAGTTACGTCTTTTTCGATTTTACGTCGTCAATATAAAGAAATTAAAGGTTAAAAAAAAAAAATTAAACTTACCCCAACTGCAATCGATGTGTCCGACCTTGCGTAGATCTCAGCGGACATCTTTGCAAGCATATCTACACAGAGTCCACCAAAAAATTTAGACATACCTCAAGAAAGGAAATTCTGCATAAATATTTAACTTATACGCGTTCCTCTATTAATATAAATACCTCGTTCGATGTTTTATCAAATTGTGACAACACTGAATATATTGCAATAAATATTTATAGAGATTTGTTTCATTCCTGAAATATGTATAGATTTTTTGGGCGGACTCAGTATATGTTTAAACGGCCAGTCTACTTCAGCTGATTGAAAACCAGCATAGGGCTAATCGATGAGATAGCTGTTCCCTCTAAAATGTACCTCTGAAAGCTTAGCTGTTTTCGATTCATTTAAACACCTCGACAGCATGGTTAACTCACAACACCTCGACAGCATGGTTTTAAGAAGCAGCAAAGTCTTTTAGTTCTCTTTAGGAATCGTATGTCCTAAGACATATTAGATTCAGGACAAAAGTTTTGGTTTATCATGTTTTTGAGCCCTCCTCCCTTCATTATAATAGAAAAAAAAACATGGACTGTTTACAACTAACAAACAGAATCCTTCGAACGCTTTCACTAAAAGTGGTTTCGTCTAGGTTAACTGGAAATCGTTTGCATCATATATATATATATATATATATCATGTGATCACGTGACCGACCAGACCATCAGATGTTGTTACACATCGCTGGTCACAATGCGTTCGCATTGTTTTAGCCTTTGAATGACGCCACCCCGCTGGCTAAGCGAGCAGGCCAACAGAAGAAAGAGTGGGAGAAAGAGTGGTGAAAGAGTACAGCAGGGACCACCATCCCCTGCCGGAGCCTCGTGGAGCTTTTAAGTGTTTTCGCTCAATAAACACTCACAACGCCCGGTCTGGGAATCGAGACCGCGAGTCCGCTGCCCTAACCATTGGGCCATTGCCCCCCCCCCCCACACACACATATATCTATATATATATATATATATATATATATTCCAAACGGATCCTAATGTAATCTTCATTGTCCTTTGTACACCCTGATGATTGATTTCCCATCCAAAGTATCTAAAATGCAAAATTATATATCTATACATGCTTTGTAATACACACCAACATTGGTTGTCAAGAGATGGTGGGGGGGGGGACAAAAACAGACACACAAATACACACACACTCACACGGGCTTCTTTCAGTTTCCGTCTGCCAAATCCACTCACAAGACTTTGGTCGGCCCGGGGCTATCTATAGTAGAAGACACTTGCCCAAAGTGCCACGCAGTGGGACTGAACCCGGATCCATGTGGTTGGTAAGCAAGCTACTTACCACACAGCTACACCTGCGCCTATATATATATATATGTGTGTGTGTGTGTGTGTGTGTGTGTGTGTGTGTGTGTGTGTGTACGTATGTATGTATGTATGTGTGTATGTGTGTATGTATGTATGTATGTATGTATGTATGTATGTATGTGTGTGTGTATGATGTGGGGGGAGCTAGACTCCGTCGGTTACGATGACGAGTGTTCCAGTTGATCCGAGCAACGGAACAGCCTGCTCGTGAAATTAACGTGCACGTGACTGAATATTCCACAGACACATGTCCCCTAAATAAATCCTAGGGAGATTTAGCGTGACACAGAATATGACAAGGCTGGCCCCTTTGAATTACAGGTACTTACACATTTTTTTTTGCCTGAAGAGTGGACAGGAGCAACGTGGAAAAAATATATATATCTGGCCCAAGGAAGCAACACACCGCTGGGAATCAAGCTCACGACCTCACAATCGTGAACCTAATACGCTAACTACTACACCACACGCCTTCACATACGCATTTATGTATGCATGAGAGTTCGCTCAAAGAGATCAACCGCAAATTCGTTCAAAGAGATCAATACGAGTTTATTACGTCATGGAGTCTGATAAGTTCACACACGCGCACACACACACAAGTGCAAACACATACATACACACATACAGACACACATACACACACACACATTGATGAAACTGTGATTGCTGCCGGGAGTGGTTTCGTTTATACGGACCGATTATTTTTAATGGCTCGAAAGCACCAACAGGGGGCGCTCCTTGCCACTGATTAAAGCCATCAGTTTTAATCAATAATATCTATGTATAAGGGAAATAAGTATATGTATGTATGTATGTATGTGTGTATGTATGTAATATATATATATGTATGTATGTATGTATGTATGTATGTATGTATGTATGTATGTATGTATGTAGGTATGTGTGTCTGTGTGTATGTATGTATGTATGTATATGTATGTATGTATGCATGTATGTATGTATGTATGTATGTATGTATGTATGTATGTATGCATGTATGTATGTATGTATGTATGTATGAGTGTGTGTATGAGTGCGTGTGTATATGTGTGTATAAATAATGATAAGATCGTTATTTAAAATACTGATCATAGGTGGCGAGCATGGGAATAAAAACCTCATATATAATATGTATGCATATATACATATGTACATGTACATACTTTCATCTATACGTGTGTATATATATATAAATATATATGCATATGTAGGCACTGGACGTCACGGAACGTGTACAACAAAAAAATACGAAGTACGAGTACATGGAATATGAACTATTCTTTTGGACAACGAAAGACAAAAATGGAAAACAAGTCAAAGAACACAAAGAACGACTCTTCATCAGTTGCTGGTTGTTTTCCTAGTCTCGTATTTCGAGCATGTAACAACAGTATACGCTTTCGATAAAACAGTTTCTCCCGCAAATCAAATCAAATAAAATTTGGGATTTTGCGGATATTCAAAATTGGTAACACAAACAGGACAGTGAAAACAAAGAGGAAGGGCTGCTACGCCTAAACGAGGTCGTGGTGGCGAACGCGTAAATCAACCTGGTACAGGAGACAGACAAGAACGCGTCTTCCTTCATCCAGCTACAACGAAAAGAAAGAAACACAAGTTAGTAGAAGAAGGATGGCCGATGGTCACGTGGGGGCCACGTGAGCAAGGGAAGAAGAGTGAGGGAGAGAGAGAGAGCGACACACATATGTAGTGGAGGTACCCAAAAGTAATCGGAAACGTTTCATACGTGACAAGCCAGTTGTATCTGAGCCTTTCACCGCTAGAAGCCACTTGATGCGACCCTCAGGCATCAGTCTGTCGGTCGCCATCGTCGACTGAGGTACTGTCACGTGGTGCGTCTTTGTTTTGCTGTGCTTCTCCTCTGTTCGTCAATTTTTGCGATGATGGAAACGAAGTAACAGTGTACTTCCGAGAAATTACGTTTTCTGCTGAGGAAAACGATGGCCGAAACAGTTGTCATGCTTCAGACAGCTTACAAGGATGCTGGCATGAGCAACACACAAGTTTACGTGTGGTTTCCACGCTTTAGGTATGGTCATTTATTGCTTGAGGACCAGCCTCGTTCAAGGCATCCGTCGACCTCCCGAACGAATGAAAACTTCACGAAAATTCATGAACTGATCTTGGAGGATTGACGAACTTGTTTTGTGACTGGTGTGTCCTGGAGCTCCTGTCAAGGAATTTTGAGCGAGGAATTGCGAATGAAAAGAGTTGCAGCCAAATCTGTGTCTCGCTTGTTCACGGGAGATCAAAAGCAGTCACGACTGAATGTGTGTCGTGAACTAAAAGAACAGTTGGAAGTTGATCCGACCCTTTTTTTCCAAGGTTATTACTGGTAACGAAAGCTGGTGTTACGGCTACGACCCGGAAACGAAGCAGTAATCAAGTCGATGGAAGCATTCAATGTCACCACGTTCCAAGAAGTGCGTCAAATGAAGTCAAATGTGAAGACAATACTAATTTGTTCCATCGATACGAAAGGAATTGTCCACACGGAATTTGTCCCTCCTGGTCGAACCGTTAACCAGATATTTTACTTGGCAGTTTTGAGGCGGTTCCGAGACGTAGTGAGACGAAAATACCTGGGTGGTTTCATGACGACGATGCACCAGCGTACACCGCTTTGAGTATGAGACAGTTTTTGACCAAAAATGGCATGACCTCGCATACTCCCACTCCCCATTCACCCGATCTTGCGGATTCTTTTTGTTCCCCCGAATGAAAAAAACTCCTTAAAGGAAAATGTTTTGCAGATGTGGGAGAGGTGAAGGAAGAGTTTCCAGGACTGTTTCGAACAGTGGAAAACGCGCCTAGACCGATGCTTTACTTCAAATGGAGAATACTTTAAAGGTGATTAAAGTGTAAACATGTTCTTTTGGGTACCCTCTCGTATGTATGTACGTACGTACGTATGTATGTATGTATGTATGTATGTATGTATGTATGTATGTATGTATGTATGTATGTATGTACGTACGTATGTACGTATGTATGCATGTATGTATGTATGTATGTGTATGTATGCATGTATGTATGTATGTATGTATGTATGTGTATGTTTGTGTATGTATGTATAGATGTTAATTTTTTTTACAAAGCCAAAACAATACACAATCTCTCTCTATATAAACGGCAGTTTGTCTGTGCGTGTTTCTGTGTGTCTGTTTGCTTGTACCCTCACCCTGACCACGGCTTTCAACCGATTCTGATGAAACTTGACACACACATAGCCCAATGTCATAATTCAAAACTAACGCAGCGAAAATTTTGAAAAGTTCCCCCAGTTCTGAAAAAAATCGATAAATTCGACATGGGGTCGAGAATTAGAGACACAAACCGCAAACTGTCTAGGGGACGCAACTCCACCTTTTTTAACTAAAAAAAAATTTACCATCATTTTTTTCCATTTTTTTTGCTATTTTTTGGCTATAACTCTCTAAAAATGCTTTATAGTTATTTCCCTTACAAACCTGAGCAACGCCGGGCGATACTGCTAGTTTATAATAAATGATACAAATCGTTGGATTGTATTTTTATCTTGTATTTAAATATTTTGGGGTTAGGACCCCTTCTTCGGGAAATCTTTGGTTAAACTGTTATGAAGAAGGGGTCCTATCGCGAAATGTTGAAATACAAGGTAAAAGTACAAACTATTTCTTATAACTTTCATTGTTTTTGCTTTAAATTTAAAATAAAAACATTTATATACTTCAGATAATACCTCATGCTTCACACTCTAACGTATACACAGACATATGCACATATATATATGTATATATATATATAGATTCCTTCCTCTCTTTCGTCCAATCTTTCCATCCAGCCCTCCACTTCACTTCCACTATCTCCAACACCTCTGTCTCCTTCCTCGACATTTCGGTTAGCATTCTTCACTCCACTCTTACCACCTCCATTCACTACAAACACACAGACTCACACTCATACCTCAACTTCTCTTCCTCCCACCCAGAACACACCAAGCTTTCCATCCCCTATTCCCATTCT
>NW_021824460.1:0-18476 GCF_006345805.1 Octopus sinensis | reverse complement strand
TCATTTTCTTTTTGTGTCTTATTATGTAACACACTCACCAGTAAAATTTCCACGTTTTTCTTATTTTATTGTCCTAAATTTTAGGACAATTAAAAATAAGTGTATTAGGACAATAAAAATAAGAAACACGTGGAAATTTTTACGGTGAGTGTGTTACATAATAAGGCACAAAAAGAAAATGACTCTCCCCAGACACAATAGAATATTACATTCTACTATTATCTGCCAAATGATATGGTATTGTTAGAATGTGTATAATATTTGACAGGTACGGGTAGCCAACGGCATGTAACTTTTAATGAGATAGGACTTGCATACCTGTGCATACGAAGGCTGAATCCGCACACTCTGCGAAAGAACTCATTATTGTTCAGCGAAGGGGTTGGCACCAGAGATTTAGGGAGCGTAGAACAAGAAGACCTGGCCTTGTTACTGGATTAAAGATGGTCACGGACGAAAGGATAAGGTTGACGGCGTACGACTCTTCTTCACTTTAAACAAAGTCATCGTGCAAGCTATCAGTCATCATTCAATCTCTGGATGACTAAATCATCATCATTGTTCTACCGTGGTCGAGACAATGGAATTTATTATGTTACGCCAGACTTCACGGTCCATCATAGCATTACGGAGGTCCTGTTGCTGGATGCCTGTATCCCTGGAGATTACATCAGGGTAGGAGAGTGTGTGCCCTCTGGCATCGTGAGCAGATGGCTTTCAGAGGAGAAGAGTAGAAATTGCCTCGTTTTCAGCTCTACAACAATGTCCAGCAAACTGGACTCTTCCACCTTTCACAAGAGATGATACAGGTGGTAGTTTCCCATATATTTGTATTTTGGTTGGATGACGCTTCCACGAGGCTACATCATATGACGCTTCCAGACCACATCGTACCCTAGCTCACCACTAAATTGTCCTCGTCTCCTAAACAGACGATGTTCTTGTTATTGTTGTTCTTTAGTCTCAAGACCAACATGGTCGAATATATAAATCAATAAGGCTTTCCAGCACTTGTGATTCTGATTTTGTTCTTATGAAATGAATGCATACAGTGAAGGCACATGGCTCAATGGTTAGAGCGTCAAGCTCACAATCTTGAGGTAGTGAGTTCGATTCCTGGATCAGGTTGTATGTTGTATTCTTGAACAAGACACTTTATTTCACGTTGCTCCAGTTCACTCAGCTGTAGAAATGAGTTGTGACATCACTGGTGCCAAGCTGCATCGGCCTTTTCTTTTCCCTTGACAGGGAGAGGAGAGGCTGCTACGCATGAGCGACTACTGGTCTACCACAAACAACCTTACCCGGACTTGTACCTTGGAGGAGTACTTCTTAGGCGCAATTCCATGGTCATTCATGACCGAAAGAGGTCTTTATTCTTTACATATTTAATATATCTTCCCTCTTTTTTTTTCAGGCAGTAAAGCGTGATTTGAGAGGAGATTGACAACAATATCGAGTCGGGTCAAGCTGTCACGTACATTTCCACTCGGGAGTTAGAATTTATAAGGCATTTTGTATATAAATGTATGCAAGTGTATCAATATGAAGCTCTGTGTAAGTGTGTATACACACACACACACACATATATATATGTATGCATATATATGTATGCATATCTATCTATCTATATACGACACCACAACATACAATATATTATGGTATATTTACGTATTATATATGTGTGTATATATACTATATATATATATATATATGTGTGGTGTGTGTGGTGTGGTGTTGTGTGTTGTGTGTGTATGTATAATGCATGTATACAGACACAAAGTACATTATTTCCAGTACCGATTCAGTACTCCGAGTTGCTCGTTTCCGATCATCAGCTGCTAAGTCAGAACTTTTGAATATCTGGTGCTAACGTTTCTGCCAGCTCAAAGCATTTCACTGGATTTTTTAATGAACAAAATATGTAAGTAATGAAGAAGTGACCACCACAAAGTTCAGACTTGAATCCAATTGAAAACCTTTGGAAGATACTTGTAGACAAAGTATTACAAACGGCACCGACTACTATGAAGAATTTATGGAAGATTTTGGAGGAGGAATGGAAGTAAGTATCACGTGATTTGTGCAGGAAGCTTGTTATGTCCTGTGGCAAACAATGTGCAGAGGTGATCTCCAACAAACATCATACTAACTGTATGAAGTTCATATATACATTTCTTTCAATCGCTGTTATAGTTTTGAGTTAATTGAAGCATTTTTTTGGTTTGATCGTTCTCTTATTTGGTTCTGATCGTTTGATCAGAGACATTTGCACGAAACTAATATTAGTGTTGTTAACTTTTATTAAGACCATCGTACAAATTTGGATTTTTCACAGAATTTAGTCAATGGTTAATCATATTTATGAAATCAATTACGAATGTGTACGTTTACTAGCTTTTCCGAAATTAAAAAAAATAATGATCGTTCTCTTTTTTTGCTCGCTACTGTATATATAACAGTTATATATAAATATATATATAACAGTTATATATAAATATATATTGGTTGAAGAATAATTCATGAGCGTTTTTTTTTTCAAATTTAAAAATGCACGCAGAACTAAAATGCATTGGCAAAATGTTTTATGTTATTTAAAAGAGAATTTTTATGCTTTACGAGATAGTGCCTTTTGATTTTTTAATTTTATTGACTTTTGTGTGTTTTCATATCATTAAAATGAAATGTCAAAGGGACAAAAGTGAGCATTTTCGGCACCATTTGCGTTTTGCATTTAATCGAGCTGTTACGGCTGCCGAAGCTGCTCGTGTTATTGGTACTATCTTTGGAGAAGGAACAACGCTTCAAAGTACCGCCCGCCGTTGGCTTTCGCGCTTCAAAATGGGAATTTTAATCTCAAGGAGAGATCACACACCAGTCGACCAACTGAGTTCGATGAAGAGCGATTGACTCAAACGACCAGAGAAGTTGGCGGATCAGATGGATTGTGATAAAAAAGCTGTGGTGAACCACATTCACTCAACAGGCAAAGTTCAGAAACTCAGCGCTTGGGTGGCACACACTTTGAACGAAAACGACAAAGGTCAACGCTCCACAACCGCCGCCACTTTGCTCGCTCGACGTCGCTCAACACATGGTCACAAGTAACGTTTTCCTTACTGCATTGTCATTGGCGATGAATAATGGTGTCTTTACATCAATATACATCAGCGACAAGAATGACTCAGCCCCGGCAAACAAGCGACTTCGCGTGCAAAACAGACCTTCCTCCTCGAAAGATGTTGAGTGTCTGGTGGAACAGGGAAAGCACAATTCATAACGAACTGCTTGAGCGCAACGAAACACTCAATGCAGGGTTTTACGTTCAACAATTGCACCGACTCAACGAAGCAATTCAGCAAAAAAGACCGAATAGGCGAAACGGCATTCTTCTGCAACGCAACTCCCGTCCTCACATCACCGATATGATCAGAGCCACGTCTCGAATGGGAAATGCTGTCTCATCCTTCATAATCTTCAGACTTGGCACCGTCAGATTTTCATCGCTTTCGACCGCTATCGAACGCATTGCGTGGTGCATCGTTCAATAATGATGTGAAATTGAGGGCATGGCTACACGGATCCTTTGAGTTAAAACCGGGATATTGCTATAGCCGAGGTATCGAAAGACTTATTGAAAGATAGGAGGAAGTCGTAAACAACAACGAAGAGTATATTATTGATTACTTTGTTGTAGTTTCTTTGTTTAAAATAAATTTGAAAAAGACCGCACATGTATATATATATATATATATATGAATGTGCATTGTACGTTTAATTAAAAAATTCTATATGTGGCTGAAGATTGCGCCTCCACATATATATATATATATATATATCATATATATATATGCATTTGTGTGCGCGTGCGAGTTTGTGCGGAAGTGCGTGTACATGCATATATATTTATGTATGTATAAATGTAGATAACTCATAAACGTATATACATATCTTCCTTATCTCCAGCTGGCTTATATTAAATTTTGAATCCGTGTAGGTTGTATGTGTGTTTGCGTGCGTGCGTGCGTGTGTGTGTGTGTGGTGTGTGTGTGTGTGTGTGTGTGTGTGTGGGTGTGGGTGTGGATATGTTCCACCTACTTCGATTCTTGGTTGCAATGCCAATTCTTTGCTATGAATAAAAGAAGAAAGATCAAGAATGGTGAGGAAGATGCAAATTATTTTCTTTTCATATTGCCACAACAGATTAAAAACTAAAGAAGAAAATATGAAAAATAAAAAGAAAGCCGTGTCAGGTGATGTTGACACATGTTCAATTTCAAGAATATCAAATGACAGAGATTACAATGTTGGGTATTGTACAGAAAAAAATGAAGGAAGGAAAATATAAGGCTTTAATTGACAACAAGAATAATGTGATTGCGAATTTGCTTTGGAATTCTTCATTTTTAGATCTTATTTGGTTTTACAGTAGAAATAACAGACGGTAAAGAACCACTCTGAACTGTAGGACAGAATCTGCGAGACAATAGGTCGATAAGTTCGCATCACATTGCCGAAGTTAAGAAGTCCAAAAAATAAAATCTTTTTAACTTAGGCACAAGGTTAACAAATTTAAGGTGGAGACGGGCTGCAAGTCATTTGCATTGACCCACGTACGTGATTGATAATTATTTTATCGATCCAGAGAGGACGAAAGGCGGAATTTGAACACAGAACGTAAAACAGGAAGGAATTCTGCTAACGATTATGTCAGCTCTCCTTATATTATCAACAACAACAACAACAACAATAACAGTAAATATTAAAGGTAGTAAGCCCGCTACGCATGCAAGACTCCGGGAGCTCTGACTAAACCTGTGACAAAGAGAAAGTAATAATAATAGCAATAATAATAAAATGATATAATAATAATAATAATAATATAATAATAATAATATAATAATATACAGCAAATATTCTGCTCAATACCACAGATTTGCTTGTCAGTTGTTGACCTTAACCAGTTGAGCATGTCCCTTAGTGGCTGACGAGTGTGCATCTCTGATCACGAGCAGAAGTAGTGGAGGGGCATCATAGCCATGTGTTGAGAGGGATTCTTTGGGGTTTGAATAGTTCACCTCTGGAAACATGGGTGGTTCTTTCAACATCCTTAAACCTCCTTATTCAGGGACCTTTTGAGCGGGATGGGCTACTCAACCATGAAGAAAAAATTCTAACTGGGCTCCACCTGCAAGGTCATTGCTGTATATCTTGATATGAGATCAACCATGTTGCGCACATATGGTTGTGAGGCATGTGCCTGGTGTACCTTTATCAGACGGGTAGTCATGATGGGTATATTGGGCTTCGTATATTTTACCCCAGTGTCACTTGATAGCATGCACTGCTCTCTCACTTAATAATAATAATAATAATAATAATAATAATAATAATAATGATGATGATGATGATGATGATGATGATGATGATGATGATGATGATGATGATGATGCGATGATGATGATGATGAGTGATGATGATGATGATGATGATGATGATGATGATGATGATGTTGATGAGATGATGATGATGATGATGATGATGATAATGATAATAATATAATAATAATATAATAATAATAATAAATGTATAAAATGTTGATAAAAATATAAATCATCTCGTTTTACATGGATGATTTAAAGCTTTTTGCAAAAATGATCAACAACTCAAGGGCTACTAGCGATAGTCAAACAATTCAGTGACGACATCAGAATGCAATCGGCCTCCTCGATAAATGTGCAAAGGCTACCTTATCAAAGGAAAAATGACAGAAACATCTAACGTTACCTTGACCAACAGTATGTCATAAAAGAACTAGACCCAGGGGAGAGCTACAAGTACCTAGGGATAATGAAGGGAACGGAATAAGGCATTCAGAGATGAAGGAAAGGATCAGGAGGAGAATGCTATCGAAGAGAGTGAGAGCAATACTCAAGACAGAGCTGAATGCAAGAAACAGGATCGAAGCAATCAATGCATTAGCTATACAGTCGTGACTTACAGTTTCAATATTGTTAACTGGTCAATTACTGAAATATGTCAGCTCGACAGAAAAATAAGGAAACTGTTGACAATGCATAGAATGCACCACCCTAAGGCAGATACAGAACGACTCTATCTGCCAAGAAAAGAGGGAGGCCGTGGTCTTTTGCAACTGGCACAATAACAATGAAGATTGCTACAATTGGCCTAGACACCTACCTGAAAAACTCTGAGGACTGGATGCTAAAACTTGTCTCAAAACATGAAAACAAGAAAGCATCATACTCAGTCACAAAACAGGCAAAGGAATATCTAAGTGAATTCCGAATACAACCAATTTCGGAATTAGAGATAGATATACAGAAACAAGCACAGAAAAAGCTAAGCGCATGAAAACCCGTGCCAAAACTGCGGCCTTAGATATTCTGAATAATAAATGGCAAGAAAAACCTCTCTATGGCAAATACCCAAAGAGAGCGAATAATGCAGATATCGACAAAGCCCTGACCCATCAATGGCTAATGGCCTCTGGCTTAAAATCTGAAACAGAGGGGTTTATCATAGCAGCTCAAGATCAATGCCTACCAACAAGAAACTACCAGGCCAACATATTTAAGATAGAAGCAGTCCAACGTGTCGTGTATGCAAGCAACAAAATGAAACCATTGACCATGTGGTCTCCAAGTGCAGTCTTCTAGCGCTACAGAGTATCTCAACAGGCACGAAGAGCTGCACAATATATTCACTGGGTAATTTGTAAAAACCTGGATTTGCCCCATGAAAAAAACTGGTGGGACACAAAACCACCCCAGTGCTTGAAAATGACCACATCTCACTCCTCTGGAACTTTACCATCAAACTGACAGGAAGATAGATGCAAATAGGCCAGACATCATATTGAAAAACTTCAAACAAAGAACATGCCTCCTCATTGATATGACTGTCCCAATCGATATAAACGTATCTGTCAAGACCTACCAAAAACTGAGCAAATATAAAGATCTTGAAATAGAAATCAGCAAAATGTGGAAGCTGAAGACTAAAACAATACCTGTTGTCATAGGTGCCCTGGGAATGATAGCAAAAGGGGCTGTAGCTACCAATCAGATACCAGGAAACCCAAAAAATGGCAGAAGTTCAAAAGATAGTGCTCATGGGAACTGCTCATATCCTACGCAAATACTTCTATGTAATCTCAAGGTTTAAAACAAACATAATTTCGGTTTAAAAAAAACCCCAAAAAACCGTTTTTTTTTTTAGACATTCATTAGTACAACATCCCCACCCCCAAATATATGGCACACTAGGCATAACAACAACATGAACTTCCAACCCTGTTGTCTCTTGAGGTCTTGGGTGAGACTTGGAGCCAACTTGTACAAATATAAAGCAAAAGTCAAACATAGAATAATAATAATAAAAGGAAAGCATATGACATGGTTACACACCCGTGGATTATTGAATGCCTTAAACTTCTTAAGGTCTCTCACAATATCCTGAAGTTAATACAAAATTCAACGTCAACGGGGCGAACTGAACTCACAGCATTGGGGAGAAAAACTGGGAGAGGTAAATAACAAAAGAGGAATCTTTCTAGGGGACAGTCTGTCGCCTCTTTGATTTGTTGTCTGTATACTGCCACTAACGAATGTTTTAAGAAAAATGCGTGTGGGGTACATGCTATGCATGGTGAAAGTAACCAACCTGTGGTTTATGGATGACCTAAAGCTATTCACTAAGACTGAGAAAGAAATTGAGAGTTTGACGGCAACTGTGCAGATGATTAGCAAAGATATTGGCACGGAATTTGGGATCGAGAAATGTGGTGTAATGATTCTCAAAAGGGGAAAATCAGTAAAAGCCATGGGATCAAGCTGGAAAGTGGTGAAACTATAAAGGAAGTCGGAGTGGAAGGTTATAAGTACCTGGGTATCATTGAAAAAGATTAGATTGATAAACACAAGATGAAAGAAATGTACAGGAAAGAGTATTTGTGGAGAATCCGGCTTGTGCTTCAATCGAAGCTAAATGGCTACTATAAGATTAGAGCAATTAACAGGTGGGCGGTTGCTTTGATGAGATATGGGGCAGGAATAGTATCTTGAATGAAGCATGAATTACAAGAGAAAGATCGGACAACATGAAAATTAATGGCAACGAACAAGGAACTACACTCCAAGAGTGATGTGTCAAGATTATGTGTAAAGAGGAAAGGAGGAGGACGAGGATTGGTGTGTTGTGAAGGTTGTGTAAGGGAAGAGGAGAATAGCTTGTCTTGGTGCTTGGTATGTCAAGGGGAATAAAGAAGAAACAATTGAAGCAGTGAAAATGCAGGGAACCTTAAAAGTGAACCCAGCCGTAGATCCAACACAATTTAAGAAAGACCAGGGAGAGCAGATAAAGAAAATTTGGCAGGACAAGAAAATGCAGAGTCAGTTCTTGAAGAATAAAGATGAGGTTGATTAGAATACAATCTGGCAATGGCTACAAAAAGGAGACTTAAAAGGGCCCACTGAGGCATTGGTGTGCATGCTCAAGAACAAGCTCTCAGAACAGACTACTCCAAATATCACATTGATAAAGACACTGACTCACCACAACGTAGAATATGCTCTAGCCATATTGTTAGTGAGTACTGTAAGCTCGCACAACGCAAATGCAAAAGGAGACACAACAATGTGGCCAGATATGTCCACTGGATGTTGTGCGGTAAAGCAAACCTTGAGAGAGCCGAACAATAATATGAACACAAGTCAGAGGGAGTAATGGAAAACAAACATTACAAAATACTTTGATTTTAACAAGCATTGCGACCAAGTCATAGAGGCGATAGGAACAGATATCGTGATCATCCATAAAGATGAAAAAGAAGCAAAGATATTAGATGTTGCAATAGCAGGCGATTCGAGGGTGAAATGTAAGGAAACAGAAAATAGTGAGAAATACCAGCCACTGCGGGACGAGATAGGAAAGTTATGGGGCATGAGGAAAGTAATGGTGATACCAGTGGTAACTGGAGCATTAGGAACACTTTCCAAGAGCTTTGAAAAACATATTAAGAATATTGGAGCTGCTGTCAGGCTCGAAGTGATCCAGCAGACAGAATTGTTGGGTACACCTGGCATTCTATGGAGAGTATTGTCTCTTTGAGTCACGGGAGAAGGCACTACTTGAAACCTTTGGTGATTTGTTATTGACTGCTTTCAAGTAAAGAATAACCGGTAATTAAGAACTATCAGAGAGTCTTTCGGAATAATAATAATAATAATATAATAATAAGTGATAAAATAATAATAATAATAATAATAATAATAATAATAATAATGATACTAATAATAATAATAATAATAATAATAATAATAATAATAATATAATAATAATAGTAGTAGTAGTAGTAGTAGTAGTAGTAATAATAATAATAATAATAATATAATAATAATAATAACAAAAACAAAAACAACAACAACAACAACAACAACAACAACAACAACAACAACAATAATAATAATAATAATAATAATAATAATAATAATAATAATAATTAGTGGAAGAATTTTGGAAAATAATATGGTCGGCAAAGGAACACTCCATGAAAATAACAAACAACACCTGAACAATTCTGGACTCCTATAACAATGAAAGAGGTCATCCAGACACTGGAAAGAAACTATGCAGCTGAAAAGCCCCCGAGCAAGAAAAGATCCCCAATTTCTGGTTAAGTATATCTAACAAGAATATTTAAAATGCTGTCCGAGAAATTCAATGAGATACCCGTAGAGCCAGAGACAACATGGCTCACAGAAAGAAAAAAAACTATCCTAATTCGCAAAGCCACGGGAACGTCAAACCCACAAAACTACATACTGATATCTGGTCTCCCTTCAATTTACAAAGCCTTTACTACAATAATATCGCAGAGTTTGGGCAAACATCTGGAAGAAAACAACTTATTTGCAAAAGAGCAAAAGGAATGCTGCAATGACACATAATGATCAGTTACTAACCAATAAAGCTATAACTGAAGACAACCGAAGGAAAAAGAAGCGTCTGATAAAGGTACACCAGGCACATGCATCACAACCATATGTGCGTGACATGGTGATCTCATATCAAGATAAACAGCGCATAACCTTGCAGGTGGGGCCCAGTTAGAATTTTCTTCAGGTTGAGTAGCCCATCCCGCTCAAAAGGTCCCTGAATAAAGGTTGTTTAAGGATATTGAACGAAACACCCATGTTTCCAGAGGTGAACTATTCAAACCCCAAAGAATCCCTCTCAACACATGGCTATGATGCTCCCCCACTACTTCTGCTCGTGATCAGAGATGCACACATCGTCAGCCACTAAGAGACATACTCAACTGGTTAAGGTCGAACAACTGACAAGCAAATCTGTGGTATTGAGCAGAATATTTGCTGTAGCCCATCTTTTATACCAAGACAAAACAATGTACATGATAACACTTCCAATCGGTTAAGATCAGAAGCCATGAGAGCCACTGCCTGGTACTGCATCAGGCCATTGTTTCGAAAGGTGAATTATTCAAGCCCCAAAGAATCCCTCTCAACACATGGCTATGATGCTCTCCCACTACTTCTGCTCGTGATCAGAGACGCACATATCGTCAGCCACTAAGGGACATGCTCAACTGGTTATGGTCAAACAACTGACAAGCAAATCTGTGGTATTGAGCAGAATATTTGCTGTAGCCCATCTTTTATACCAAGACAAAACAATGTACATCATAACACTTCCAATCACTTAAGATCAGCAGTCAAGAGAGCCACTGCCTGGTACTGGATCAGGGCATTCATTATTATCATCATCATCATCGTCATCATCATCATCATCATTATTATCATTATAATTATTATTAATAATATTATTATTATTTTTTATTATTATTATTATTATTATCATTATTACTACTACTACTACTACTACTACTACTACTACTTCTACTACTACTACTACTACTACTACTACTATTACTATTATTATTATTATTATTATTATTATTATAATTGTTATTGTTATTGTTATTGTTATTATTATTATTATTATTGTTGTTGTTATTGTTATTATTGTTATTATTGTTATTATTGTTATTATTGTTATTGTTGTTATTATTATTGTTATTATTGTTATTATTGTTATTGTTATTATTGTTATTGTTGTTATTGTTATTATTGTTATTATTGTTATTATTGTTATTATTGTTATTGTTATTATTGTTATTGTTGTTATTGTTATTATTGTTATTATTGTTATTATTGTTATTATTGTTATTGCTAGTGTTGTTATTGTTATTGTTGTTGTTATTGTTGTTATTGTTGTTGTTGTTGATGTTGTTTTTGTTGTTGTTATTATTATTGTTGTTGTTGTTGTTATTATTGTTATTATTGTTGTTATTGTTGTTATTGTTGTTGTTGTTGTTGTTGTTATTGTTATTATTGTTGTTATTGTTGTTATTGTTGTTGTTGTTGTTGTTATTGTTATTATTATTATTATTATCATTATTATGATTATTATTATTATCATCATCATTTTTATTTTTATTATCATTATTATTATTATTATTATTATTATTATTATCAGTTATTCCGTAGTTTTATTTTTATTGTGTGCTATCACTGTACTTCTGAACACAGCTCTGTATGCTCTGGGTATGTGCTGCAGTTTGCTTTGGTGTTATTATTTTTACTATATTAAAAGTGCTTCACACAAGATGTGTGCAGCACCTAGCTTTGCTATTTTATGTATGTTATATACATTCATACAGTCCTGGTGTTTTAGTTATGTATTAGTCTGCATGTTTCCTTTCCATGCCAAATACACCTATTATTATAGTGATTGTTTCTGTTTTCAGCCTCTACATTCGGCTTATCTCTATTTGCAGATCTTCGTATTTCGAGTGTTTCTCTTTTTAGAAATATTTTGTCAGCTGTTGTGACTAATATATCGATCAGAATGTATTTTATTCTTGGTGAGCCATCACTGCAATATCTGGCCTATTAGCCTTGATCTCTGTGTGAATTGACATATCCCATAGTATGGTAGCTTTGTCATTTTTCTGAGACCTTTCCTGGGATGTGCCAAAGTGTTGGCATAGCTTCCAGTATAGACAGGCCACAACTCCTGTCATATCTGTGGATGTATTCCTTCTTAGAAAAGACTGGACAACCAAAGAAATATGATTTACCGTTTCCTCCGCCTCATCACGTATTCTGCAGTTACTTGTATTTTTCTTCATTATGTGTTTTTGGTTGCTTCTGGAGAGTAGGATGTGATCTTGTGTCGCCATCAAAGTCTCTTTTTTTGAGTCCTGCACTTCTCAACATTTGCTGTGATTTTTCCTTTGTCTATTTCTTTTCTGTTTCTCCTATCCCATTATTTGCCATGTAAGAACCTCCCTTGCCATCGTTTTATCATGCATAGTATTATGTAGCTCGAGTTTTAGAATATATCTCAGTTGCTTTACAGTTTTTATTGTTTCTTCTTTTGCTTTACAGCTGTCAAGTATTATGACCTCTTGAATTATTTGGCTTCCTTGATGACAGAAACAGGTTTTTTTTTGTTTTGCTCGTGTTTTATGACTATTTGTGTCAGTTTTCTTTGGTTCTGAGTTAGACATTTCTGTAGTCTTATGGTGGATATTTTATAGTAGTTTTCTAATTCTGTAAGGCCTCTATCACCTTCAATTCGTTGGATAATAACCTTTGCATGTCAGATTTTAGGTAGTGTATTTTAAATTTCGTCAGTATTTTTCTGGTTTTCCTGTCTAGTTTTGCTAGTTCATTAGTCTCCCCTTAATAAAATTATAACAATAACTATAACTGAGACAACTAGCGTATTAATGCCAATTATCTTATTTTCACATTGAGCTCTCTTACACACACACACACACACACACACGCACACACACACATACACACACACACGTGCGTGTGTGTGTGTGTTGCTAGGGTGTGTGTAGCAGCTACGTTTATGAGAAAGATATGTTGGGGGCATTCTTATGAAACAAAGAGTTATTAAACAATCAAGATATCAATTAGGGGCTTTCATCGAAGGGCAATTTGTAAGCTATTTCGTGGAGATATCTGTATTAATTAAATGCGAAGATTAATTCAAGTTGATGTCATACATACAATGCAACTGATTGGATCGATTTTGTTCATTTGCATAATGTGTTGGCATGACTGAACGTTTGGTCATATCACGTGATCGGGCGCGTCGTAATCTTATTGATTAGCAGGTTTATTATTATTGCTGGTCATAAAATAAAATAAATTAAAATTCAATTTGATAAAAAGAACATTCTCGTTCTCTACTTTCTTCTTTTTCTTTTCCTTCTCTCTGCATCTCATTCTCTCAAATAGTCTCTCTCTCTCTCTCTCTCTTCCCTTCTCTCACACCTTGTAAAAAGTTAATGGACAAAATTACGCATATATTGTGAACTGGAGTGCTCCAAGGAGTAAGAATAAAACAAGTTATAAACAACATGCGTGAGAGGGATTATAAGTAAAATTAAAATTAAAACATTATTTAACCAACCTAAAGGAGAATACTGTCGAAATGTAAGTTTATGTCAGTACCAAAAGTTTCGCAAAAATGCTTACTGTCATATTCCGCCGCGTTCGAACACAATTTGCGAAATTAAACGAAGTTATGAAGTGTCTTAACTCAACGTAGCCAGAATCCCATAGACAGGCCTGGATTTTCTCAGTATAGTTGTCAGAGGAATTGACGCAATGAAGAAGAGTAGTAGAGAGAGTAGCTTTCCCTGGAAATTTCTCTGTGAGAATTGTGAATTTTTCTTGCTATTTAGTACTACAAATGGAGACATTAACGATTCGGATTGCAGTAATAATAGTAATGAATGCCTCGAGACAAAAACGGCTGAGAACTTCTTCCTGGGAGTAAATCTACTCCAGGAGAGGTGGCATCACACTTGACATGATGTATCAATAAAAACACTGGTGATTGTAACACATCACCACAATCCTCTTTATGAATGCAATGCCAAATAAAAATCATCATCATCATTATCATCATCATTTTCAAGGCGGCGAGGGGCTGGCAGAAACGTTAGCACGCCGGGCGAAATGCTTTGCGGTACTTCGTCTGCGCTACGTTCTGAGCTCAAATTCCACTGAGATCGTCTTTGCTTTTCATCCTTTCGGGGTCGATAAATTAAGTACCAGTTACGCAAAATATTTGCTGTAGCCCATCTTTTATAACAAGACAAAAAAATGTACACGATAACACTTCCAGTCGGTTAAGACCAGGAACCACGTAAGTCACTGCCTAGTACTGCATCAGGGCATCATCATCATCATCATCATCATCATCATTATCATTATTATTATAGGGTACATTTAGAAACTTTGAACATCGCAAACAATAGATCTACATTGTGAAAATAACATACATAGAGATTTTCCTAAGTAAAACTCACTTCCTATTTAAACTATCCACCTCTCTTTATCTGTTTGACTCTCTCTCTCTATCCATCTATCTATAGCTGCCTTGTACAGAGGCATCCGTTCGGTAATTCGCGTAAATGGACATCTATCGAGACCTTTCGACATTGCACGTTCGGTCCGTCAGGGATGCCCCCTCTCGGCGCTTCTATACGTATTGACTCTTGAGCCACTACTGCGGAAGCTGGCGACTCTAAGGGGCATCCCGCGAGAATTGGGATGCGGGACGAGCGTGTCTGCATACGCGGACGACGTCACCGTCATAGTGTCTAGCCACGAGCACATCGAGCTGGTCGGCGAGACACTGAAAAACTACGAAGCGGTGACAGGAGCGAAAATCAACCGGGAAAAGTCAGTGGGCTTGCGACTAGGCACCTGGAGAAGCAAGCCCATGCCGTCCACCAGCGCCTCCGTCGTGGGACGCTGGACCGACGGCCCGGTTGAGTTGCTCGGGGTCTGGTTTGGTCCGGACCTCCAAGTGGAGAAGAACTGGAACGATATAACGAGTAGGGTGGTCACTCTCGCCCGGCAATGGGCCGAGAGGAAACTGTCCCTAAAAGGTCGAGCGGAGTTGGCGAACACGTACATCGCGTCCGTCATCTACTACCGCCTGACCGTCGTACCTTGTCCCGACTTACCATCACAAACTAGAAGCCTCCTCTTTCGCTTCTTGTAGAAAGGATGCGTCCCGATGGTCAGGCGATCCATTTGCTGTCAACACCCGTTTAAAAGGAGGGCTGGGCAGCCGTGGTTGATGATGCGCAGACACGCGCTGAGACTGCGACATCTCTGGCTCTATGTAGACGACGGTGAACAGGTGTGGTCGCCGTTTGTGAGGCACGCTTTCCCGCATCTCGTCTCCATGACCGAACTGCAGTCGTGGATCAAAAAGAGGCCGAGGAAGGGCGAATGGCACCGCGAGTGTCGCGTTGCTCTCAAGCAACTCTGCCGTCCTGGGTCGACCTTAAGTGACTTCAACACAACCAAAGCATTCTATAGGGGTTTAGTGGAGGGGAGGTACGACGACGAGCTCGGGGCGAACCTGGACGTCGACGAGGAGTACCTGACCCGCCTGTTCGGGACGACTTTCGGGCCAGGGCCCATGGACAACTTCCAGAGATCCCTGGCCTGGCAGTGCTACCGAGAAGCGCTACACGTTCGGGATAAGCTCTACAGACACGGCTCGAGAAACACGGGGCCGACCTGCCCGAGATGCGGTCAGAGCGACGAAACCGTTCTGCACTCACTCGTTCAGTGTCCAACAATTTCCGACCTGTGGGCTTATGTCGAACAACTGCTGTCACGTGTGGGACGAGTCGGTTTATCAGCTGAGTCTATCGTCAATATTGTCACGCCTCCTTCCTTCAAACGGGAAGGAAGAGCTATTTTCATCATCCTTGTGGCTATGGCGAAAGAATGTATCTGGTGGACGCGTCTGAAAGGATTGGAGACAAACACTTTCCTCTCTGGTCAATCTCTCATCAACTTCTTCAAGTACCACTTGAAAAGGAAAGTGAGAGTAGAGAGGCAAGTTTGTCTAGCGAATGTTTTAAAAAAAGATGGGTGAATGTAGCAAGAATGGCACGTATGAATGACGAAGCCACCTTGAAATAGTCCTATGAACCCAGAAATCGAAAACAGAGAGTTGCTTATTTGCAAAAAAAAAAAAAAAAAGAAATATAAAATGTGACTTCATTGACCGAGGTTACCGTGGTCTTTTCCGTAGGCTTTTCTTTCCACGGGTAAACCTCACCTGTCCTCCCCTTTACACTTCATATTGACATTTCTGTGATAACGATCCCTATTGATCAATTTTTTTTTTTTTCCTCTCCCCTTTTTTTTTTAACCCCCCTTTTTTTGTCCTCTTTCTCTCCTTTTACGATCCTTTTGATCGAAACTCCCCCCTTCCTTTTTTTTTTTTTAAACCTTCAAAAGAAAAGCTCTACCTTGTAATTTGTTCTATCTGTGTGCAGCCCTGTGTGGCTAATAAAGAAACATATCTATCTATCTATCTATCTATCTATCTATCTATCTATCTATCTATCTATCTATCTATCTATCTGTCAGTCTGTCTCTCTGTCTATCTATCTATCTATCTATCTATCTACCTATCTATCCAAGTACGTATGTATGTAGGTATATATCTATCTATATAACTATTTGTCTGTCTGTCTGTCTGTCTGTCTATCTATCTATCTATCTATCTATCTATCTATCTATCAATCTATCTATCTATCTGTCTATCTATCTATCTATCTATCTATCTATCTATCTATCTATCTATCCATGTATGTATGTATGTATGTATCTATCTATATCCGTAAAAGGCTCTATAGTTAGTTACATATTATTTCATGAGAATTTTGTTAAATATTCCCTTTTACTAAAATCTGTTCATCGCTTTATTACTACGTATGCTTATTTCTTTGCTCCTTACTCTATCGTAACTCTTTAGAAACATTCTAATTTACGTAACAAAAAACAAATAATGATATTCTAACAAATAAGTTTTGTATCTCTCTCACTCTCTCTTCATTACTAAATCATGTTGAAAACAATATCTGGCCATCCACCATCTTCCTGAGCTGACATACAAATCACTTTGCGTTGCTTCTCTAAATCAAAATATCGCTAGTACTGTTATGCATACCGGTAATTCAATCTAAGGATGCTTCATGCGCATATATCGATATAGATATATACATAAGCGTATGCATGATAGCCTCAAATTTTGGCACAAAGCCAGCAATTTCATGGGTGGGAGTTAGTTGATTACATCGAACCCGGTGCTCAACTTGCACTTATTTTATCCGCCACGAAAGGATGAAAGGAAAAGTCGTCCTCGGCGGAATTTGAACCCAGGACGCGAAGAGTTGGAAGAAAGGCCGCTAAGAATTTTGCCCAATATGTTAACGATTCTGCCAAATCTCTGCCTTAAGCATATATATATAATCCTTTCTGCTATAGACACAGGGCCTGAAATTTGGGGGTAAGTGGTAAGTCGGTTATATCGACCCCAGTACTCGACTGATACTTAATTTATAGATCCCGAAACGATTAAAGGCAAAGTAGACCTTGGCAGTGCTTGAACTCAGAACGTAGAGACGGACGAAATGCCGCTAAGCATTTTGCCCGGTATTTAAGAATTCAGTCAGCTCGCAACCTTAAATATTTATATATATAATAATAAAACAAACATGTGTGGGTGTTTATATAAACGTTGTTCTGTCTGATTTTATCTATCCGTGTAACAAGGAATATACACACTCACAAACTTTGAGACAACCAGTTTATCAATATGTAAATAGGTGCACTAGCAGATGTATGAAAGAAAAAAATCGGGATTGTATCTATGATAATGAAACTAGAGTACGCATAGATTAATCTTGAACTCTGTCGCGCATGCACACTAAGTTATAACGTTCTCGCTCACTTCCGTTGTTAATAGCAGTGTTTGCAAGTAAGGTGTGTAGAGTGTGGTCGTCTCGCCACACCACAGAGGTTCTATCAATGACCATGTGACAGCAAAAATTAGAAGAGATTCTGCATCAAATTTACCAAAAGCTTGGTGATATCTGCACTTTTCTCTTTTTCTTACTTCCAAAAATTAAATCCCACTTGAAAGGTAAAGATTTCAAGATGTCGAAGAAAGCCACTCGAAGAATGTGATGAGGCAGCTACTCTCTATCACCTGAGAAGAAGTTCCAACAACGCTGGATGAAGTGTACGATTTCAGAAAGGGCCTACTTCGAAGGAGATTAAACTCCGATGATCAAATGTACATATTTCGTTTTTGGATTTGGTTTGCAAGATTCCTTATATGAGTTCGTGGTTTGAAGCATATTCTGTTTTGTCTGGGGAGAGTCATTTTCTTTTTGTGTCTTATATATGCATACATATACAAACACATGCACATACACACATACATAGAAAATACACAAACAACGGACATGCAAACACATAAATATGCGGATACGTACATACAGATGCACAAATATACATATAGATACA
>NW_021824459.1:7500-19493 GCF_006345805.1 Octopus sinensis | reverse complement strand
ATAGATCGCGGTTTCGATTCCCAGACCGGGCGTTGTGAGTGTTTATTGAGCGAAAACACCTAAAAGCTCCATGAGGCTCCGGCAGGGGGTGGTGGCTCCCTGCTGTACTCTTTCACCACAACTTTCCTCGCTCTTACTTCCTGTTTCTGTTGTACCTGTAATTCAAAGGGCCGGCCTTGTCACTCTCTGTGTCACGCTGAATATCCCCGAGAACTACGTTAAGGGTGCACGTGTCTGTGGAGTGCTCAGCCACTTACACGTTAATTTCACGAGCAGGCTGTTCCGTTGATTCGGATCAACCGGAACCCTCATCGTCGTAACCGACGGAGTGCTTCCACACCACAGTATCTCTGCTATCGGTGACAGTGTTGCGGTTTCCGCTCGGGAGTTCAGGAGGTTTCAACAATATGGTCGATTAAAATAGGTTGGTGAGCTGGCAGAGACGTTTGAATTCAGAACGTAGCGGCAAACGAAATACCTATTTCTTTACTACCCACAAGGGGCTAAACACAGAGAGGAGACGGACAAACGGATTAAGTCGATTATATCGACCCCAGTTCGTAACTGGTATTTATTTAATCGACCCCGAAAGGATGAAAGGCAAAGTCGACCTCGACGGAATTTGAACTCAGAACGTGGCGGCAGACGAAATACCTATTTCTATTTCTTTACTACCCACAAGGGGCTAAACACGGAGAGGACAAACAATGATAGACAAACGGATTAAGTCGATTACATCGACCCCAGTGCGTAACTGGTATTTATTTAATCGACCCCGAAAGGATGAAAGGCAAAGTCGACCCTCGGCGGAATTTGAACTCAGAACGTAGCGGCAGACGAAATACCTATTTCTATTTCTTTACTACCCACAAGGGGCTAAACACATACCATTGAATTTTAGTATCTGCGAAAATTTTACCATGAAGTTTACGCACGTCCCAAAAATTTCTTGTGAAATTTATGTTTTTGACAAAAATTTACTTGAAAATACCGGTTTGGGCAAAAAAAAAAAATTGCTCTGAGATTTACATTTCTTCAGAAAATTTACTATGCATCAGCAAAAAAAAAAGTGCGAAAAATTTACAATGAAATTTAAGTTGCTATAAGCAGTTCTCTGGTAGTAGAGCAGAGTTGTTTAATTTCGATTATCAACGATCTGGACTTTGCCTATCACCTTCCCGTAGTCGATAAAATAAAGGTACCAGTAAGATACTGGGGCGATATCATCGACAATACTGTCCCCGACTTCGTAGTTTTGAGTCAGTGTTAGAAAATTGTTATTAGTTACAAGTAAAAAGCAAAAGAAGAAATAAGATATTATTATTGAGTGAGAGAGCAGTGCATGCCATCAAAGTGACACTGGGGTAAAATATACGAAGCCCAGTATACCCATCATGACTACCCGTCTGATAAGGGTACACCAGGCACATGCATCATAACCAAATGTGCTCGACATGATGGTCTCATATCAAGATAAACAGCACATGACCTTGCAGGTGGGGACCAGTTAGAATTTTCTTCTGGTCGAGTAGCCCATCCTGCTCAAAAGGTCCCTGAATAAGGATTGTTTAAGGATGTTGAACGAACCACCCATGTTTCCAGAGGTGAATTATCCAACCTCCAAGAATTCCTTCCAACACACGGCCATGAGGCTCCACCCACAACTACGTCTGCTCGTGGTCAGAGATTCACATATCGCCAGCCTCCAAGGGACATGCTCAACTGGTTAAGGTCAAACAACTGACAAGCAAATCTGTGGTATGAGCAGAATATTTGCTATAACCCATTTCGATTATCAAGATCTGGACTTTGCCAATCGCCTTCCCGTAACGATAAAATAAACGTACCAGTAAGATAATGAGGTTGATACCATCGACAATACTCTCCATTTCGTAGTCTTGAGTCATCAGTGTTAGAAAATTGTTATTAGTTACAAGTAAAAAGCAAAAGAAGAAATAAGATATTATTATTGAGTGAGAGAGCAGTGCATGCCATCAAAGTGAACACTGGGGTAAAATATACGAAGCCCAGTATACCCATCATGACTACCCGTCTGATAAGGGTACACCAAGCACATACATCATAACCAAATGTGCTCGACATGATGGTCTCATATCAAGATAAACAGCACATGACCTTGCAGGTGGGGACCAGTTAGAATTTTCTTCTGGTCGAGTAGACCATCCTGCTCAAAAGGTCCCTGAATAAGGATTGTTTAAGGATGTTGAACGAACCACCCATGTTTCCAGAGGTGAATTATCCAAACCTCCAAGAATTCCTTCCAACACACGGCCATGAGGCTCCACCCACAACTACGTCTGCTCGTGGTCAGAGATGCACATATCGCCAGCCTCCAAGGGACATGCTCAACTGGTTAAGGTCAAACAACTGACAAGCAAATCTGTGGTATTGAGCAGAATATTTGCTGTAACCCATTTCGATTATCAACGATCTGGACTTTGCCAATCGCCTTCCCGTAATCGATAAAATAAAAGTACCAGTAAGATAATGAGGTTGATACCATCGACAATACTCTCCCCGATTTCGTAGTCTTGAGTCATCAGTGTTAGAAAATTATTATTTACAAGTAAAAACAAAAGAAGAAATAAGATATTATTATTATTATTATTATTATTATCATTATTATTATTATTTCGGTAACACACCCCTTGTGCGAACGCCAGAGTGGAAGAGTTCCGATGCGGTTACAGAAGTTTGGCGCACTGCCAGGATCTCTGCGATCTCCAGACACTGACCGAATTCTCTGACTCCAAAGATAAGAGTAGCGGGACGCTGGTGAGAGACGGGTTAAAAGAATGATGCCAGGGAAGAATCGGTGAATGAGAAGTGGATGTGGTTTGGGGAGCGAGTGGGGAAGCAATTACCATCGCGAAGGACGCGCGGCGTGTCTGTGAATGTATGTATGTACGTACGTAAGGATATGTATGTATGTATGTATGTATGTATGTATGTATGTATGTATGTATGTATGTATGAATGTATGTATGTACGTATGTAAGGATATGTATGTATGTATGCATGTAGTATGTATGTATGTATGTATGTATGTATGTATGTATGAATGCATGTATGCATGTATGTATGTACGTATGTAAGCATATGTATGTATGTATGTATGTATGTATGTATGTATGTATGTATGTATGTATGTATGTATGTATGTACGTATGTATGTACGTATGTATGTATGTATCTATGTATGTATGTATACGTATGCAGGTATGCATGTATGTATGCGACTGTGTGTAGGTATACAACACCTTGCTACCTACCTACCTACCTACCTACCTACCTACTTACCTACCTACCCACTTACCTACCTACCTATCTACATACCTACCTAGCTATCTACCTACCTTCATACAAACATACATACGTACATACATAGCTATTAACACATACTTATTCACACATGTATGTATGTATGTATGCACACACATGTAAATATATACATTTATACACATTTACGTGTAAATATAAGCATATTATATTAGTGCACCTCTGCGTATATGTATATATATATACATATGTGTGTGTGTATACAAAGATATATATATATACATATATGTATATAAGTATATATATAAATATGCATATTTACATAAATTCTATGTGTATGCATATTTGTATATATAGACACACGCACACACGCATATATATATACATGCATACATACATACATACATACACACACACATACATATACATACATACATACATACATACATACATACATACATACATACATACATACATACATACATACATACATAGCCACAGACACTTATATGAACACGTACAAATTTGTCTGTCAGATCCTGCGTATATCGCCGAATAAACCTCACACACACACACACACACACACACACACACACACACATGCATACATTCTACTATTGGATATCAGTAAACTGTGAGCTCAGCATTTAGTACCTCACACACACACACACGATTTTAATTATGCAAATTACCGTAAACTAAAAATGTTGTCTACTCTTTTGGTATGTGTGTCTAAATCTCAACTCTTGCTGGGGTTTGGTTAGAGCAAAAAGGCGCCGAATGCGCCAGTTGAGGCCGAGTTTATTTGCAAAAAAAGAGACTGCTTTTATTTTTATGGTGCTCCAGCATTGCCGCAGTCAAATGACTGAAACAAGTAAAAGAATAAAAGAATGGCGTTTTAATTCCGGTGAATAGGCGCAGGAGTGGCTGTGTGGTAAGTAGCTTGCTTACCAACCACATGGTTCCGGGTTCAGTCCCACTGCGTGGCACCTTGGATAAGTGTCTTCTACTATAGCTTGCGATGGACTGGCGTCCCGTCCAGCTGGGGGGGGGGGGCATACGCCATAGAAACCGGGAAACCGGGCCCATGAGCCTGGCTAGGCTTGAAAAGGGTGCCTAAATAAATAATACACACATGCATGCATACATACATACGTATGGGGAAATTGTGTACAGTTGTGGAAATCAGCTGCCCAGCGGATGTTAACATAAAGATCAGCGATAAAGAAAACACATACGCTGAACTATTGAGAAATTATTAGTTACTCTCCAGCGGTTACAAGCTCAGATCTATACCTGTAATTATTGAGGCACTGGGATGTGTTACAAACTGTCTAGGCGCCAATCTCGAGAAATTAGGCTTCAGAAAACCACAAAGGAGAATGCTAAGTAGAAGAATATAGATCCAAACTATGACTGGAACTTAAAAAATTTGTAAAACCTTCCAGAAGTTTGTCATTTAAGTACATGTGCGCATGCGTAGACATGCAACTATGTGCATGAAAATACATGCATAAAAGGTTACGTACAAATCTGCATATGCATTGATTCCAAATATTGCACACACATACATATACATACATGCAAAAATATCGTGTCGATGTTGGTGAAATTCCAATGAAGGAGCGTTGGCTCTGGGTTAGAAACCGGCTCTTTATTGGCAAGAAATCTTGAAATAAAACTATTGATGGTATACATGCAGGCGTAGATACAATATGGTGCCGTAAACATCGGACGTGCAGAGGGTGCAGACGTGGAGCAACGTTCAAAATTTCTTTTTCCAGCATTTTCTTCAACACTTATATAGACTCCGCCAGCCTAAAGTATTATTCCGACCGGATTTAAAAAAAAAAATACACATTATTTTTTGGCGCAGGAGTGGCTGTGTGGTAAGTAGCTTGCTAACCAACCACATGGTTCCGGGTTCAGTCCCACTGCGTGGCACCTTGGGAAAGTGTCTTCTGCTATAGCCCCGGGCCGACCAATGCCTTGTGAGTGGATTTGGTAGACGGAAACTGAAAGAAGCCTGTCGTATATATACATATATATATGTGTGTGTGTGTGTATGTGTTTGTGTGTCTGTGTTTGTCCCCCTAGCATTGCTTGACAACCGAGGCTGGTGTGTTTATGTCCCCGTAACTTAGCGGTTCGGCAAAAGAGACCGATAGCATAAGTACTGGGCTTACAAAAGAATAAGTCCCGGTGTCGATTTGCTCGACTAAAAGGCGGTGCTCCAGCATGGCCGTAGTCAAATGACTGAAACAAGTAAAAGAATAAAAGAATAAGAAGAATACCACGTGGAATTTCGCTAACATGATCCTGGCTGAAACAAATATTTTTCTCAAGTTTAAAATGTGATTTTTGTTTTTCTTATCTACATTCCAACGGTGGAGCTTTGCATCATCTTTGTTAGAAACCAGTTCCTTCCTCGGAAGAGGAATTCAAATAATTAAAAGCAGAAGAGAACATACATACATACATACAGACACACGTACACATACATACACACATACATACATACATACATACATACATACATACAGGCACACACATACACATACACATACATACACACATACATACACGCATATGCACATACATACATACATACATACATACATACATACACACACTCACACATACATATATACACACATTCACACATACATACGTACATACATACACATACATATATACGCATACATACGTACAAACATACGCATAATACATTTACATACATACATGCATATATACATACATACACATACATATATACGCATACATACGTATAAATAATCACATACATACACATATACACATACATGCATACATAAACACATACATACATGCATACATACATATATGCATACATACACGCATACATAAATACATACATAAATACATACATAAATGCATACATACATGCATACATACATACATACATGCATACATACATACATACATACATACATACATACATACATACATGCATGCATACATACATGCATACATGCATACATACATACATGCATACATACATGCATACATACATACATACATACATACATACATACATACATACATACATACATACATACATACATATATACATACACACAAGGCGGATATTGCTGTTTGGGACAGACAAAAACATTGTATCTACTGTTATCGAGGTCAGCTGCTCTGGTAACGCGAATATCTCTTTGAAAACCAAAGCGAAAGAATATAACTATGGACCACTGTTTCGAAGCCTCCAGCCTCAATATCCAGATTACAAATTTACATTTATACCAATAATAATTGGTGCTCTTGGTAGTGTAAGTATATGCCTAACTATCGGTCTGCACGAGTTTGAATTTTCAGAAAAAGATATCAACCGAATGCTTTACGCATTACAAGTAGAATCTGTAAGCGGAACAGTAAAAGTATGCATGACTTTACTCAGGTTTAAAATGTGACATTGTTTTCATAATCTACATTGGAACGACGGAGCTTTGTACCTTTGTTCGAAACCAGTTCCATCTTGAAAGAAAGAATTTAGATAATTAAAAGAGAACAATATACATAGGAGGAAGGATGACTTCCCTTCACAAATACTGATAGGTCACAGAAAGTGTGTCTATAGCCAGCTGGAGGAGGTATCTTCCTGGGGCTACAAACTACAGTAGCATCCACCCTTAGGGGTTAGCCATATTCAAATGGCAAATATGTGTCATGATGTGTTACCGCTACTGTTTATAACTCGCTCTGAGATTTATCATTGGTTAATATACATAGATACATACGAAATCCACAGTTAGTCTACCTAGATTACAAGTCCAAGTTTATGCCTGTAATTATCGGGACACTGAGATATGTAACACACTGCGTAAGTGCCAATTTTGAGAAATTAGACTTCTTAAAACCAGAAAGGAGAAAGCTGATTCGAAGATTACAAATCGAAGACATCACTGGAAATATAAAAATCGGTGTAATTTTACAGAAGTTTATCATTTAAGTAAACGTGAATGTATCTTGATGTGCAACGATATGTATAAGAATACATACTCTCTTTACTCCCTTTTACTTGTTTCGGTCATTTGACAGCGGCCATGCTGGAGCACCGACTTTAGTCGAGCAAATCGATCCCAGGACTTATTCTTTGCAAGCCTAGTACTTATTCTATCGGTATCTTTTGCCGAACCGCTAAGTTACGGGGACGTAAACACACCAGCATCGGTTGTCAAGCGATGGTGGGGGGGGGAGACAAACACAAACACACCAACATATACAAACACATACATATGTATATATACATATATACGACGGGCTTCTTTCAGTTTCCCTCTACCAAATCCACTCACAAGGCTTTGGTCGGCCCGAGGCTATAGTAGAAGACACTTTCCCAAGATGCCACGCAGTGGGACTGAACCCGGAACCATGTGGCTGGTAAGCAAGCTACTTACCACACACCCACTCCGGTGCCTATACTTACCATACAGCCACTCCTGCGCCTATCATGAATTTTTTTATTGAGTGTTTTACTTTTCTTGGCAAATGGCAAAATAACAACCAAATCTCCCTTAATCTCCCTGTCTACTATAGGCACAAAGCCTGAAATATTTTGGGCAGGGAGCTAGTCATTACATCGATCCCAGAATTTGACTGGTCGTTGTTTTATCATGCCCTAGGAATGTCAAATTTTTAAAAAATAATCTTGTTATTAGAATGCCATTTGCATGCTTGCATATATTTTAGCAACAAATGAATATTCATAAGTTATGCTTTTTTTATAACATGATATTGGTCACTCCGGCGCTTTAGTAGAAGGACTCTTGTCCAAGGTGCTGCGCAATGTGACTGAACCCTGATTCCGAGTCGTTGCGAAGCGAACTTCTTAACCTCACAGCCAAGCGTGCGGCGATAATGGTCACAGACTGGTAAGTCTGTGTTCGAGGTGAGACGACTAGAGACGAAACAACAGCAGCAGCGGCGGCGGCGGCGGAGGTGGAGGCGACGTCGGTGACGACGGCGGATACAGCGGAGACAGCAGCAATAGAGCGGCGGCAGCAGCAATAGCGGCGGCAGCAGCAGCAACCGCAGCAACAATAACAACAACGACGACGATGACGACGACGACGACGACGACTACGACAACATTAACAACAACAACAACCACAACAGACAACAAGAGACCGCGATAATAATTGGATCTAAATATAGCAAGTCGTATACGAACGGTTAGATCCGCCAAGATGTAAATAGATATTTTCAGACAATATCGTTGATCCATAAAAATATGTGGTATGTGTGTGCGTGGTGGCGGTGGTGGTGATGTCGGTGGTAGTTTTTCTTTATCGGAGTATATGTTACCTAGTTTATAACGAGAAATTGTGTAGTGTAGGCTATTTATTTATTTATTTATTCATTCGAAAAGGTGATATACTTGTGTGAGCTGTAGGGTTTGTGGTATATGAATCGTGTTAACGAGAGTGTTTGGTCGTTTGTGGAACTTTGAATGGCAGTGATTCCAAGTGTGTTAATTATAGCTTTATTAGTAACTTTGCTAAAGGGGTGGCGGCGAGCTGGCAGAAACGTTAGCACGCCGGGCGAAATTCTTAGCAGTATTTCGTCTGTCGTTACGTTCTGAGTTCAAATTCCACCGAGGTCGACTTTGCCTTTCATCCCTTTCGGGATCGATAAATTAAGGACCAGTTACGCATTGGGGCTGATGTAATCGACTTAATCCCTTTGTCTTTCCTTGTTTGTCCTCTCTATGTTTAGCCCCTTGTGGGCAAAAAAGAAATAAGAAACGTTAGCGCGCCGGGCGAAATGCTTAGCGGTATTTCGTCTGCCGTTACGTTCTGAGTTCAAATTCCGCCGAGGTCGACTTTGCCTTTCATCCTTTCGGGGTCGATAAATTAAGTACCAGTTACGCACTGTAATCGACTTAATCCGTTTGTCTCTCCTTGTTTGTCCCTTCTGTGTTTAGCCACTTGTGGGTAGTAAAGAAATAGGTATTTCTTCTGCCGCTACGTTCTGAGTTCAAATTCCGTCGAGGTCGATTTTGCTTTTCATCCTTTCGGGGTCGATAAATTAAGTGCCAGTTACACATTGGGGCTGATGTAATCGACTTAATCCGTTTGTCTGTCCTTGTTTGTCCCCTCTATGTTTAGCCTCTTGTGGGTAATAATGAAATAAGAAACGTTAGCACGCCGGGCGAAATGCTTAGCGGTATTTCGTCTGTCGTTACGTTCTGAGTTCAAATTCCGTCGAGGTCGACTTTGCCTTTCATCCTTTCGGGGTCGATTAAATAAGTACCAGTTATGCACTGGGGTCGATATAATCGACTTAATCCGTTTGTCTGTCCTTGTTTGTCCTCTCTGTGTTTAGCCCCTTGTGGGTAGTAAAGAAATAGGTATTTCTTCTGCCGCTACGTTCTGAGTTCAAATTCCGTCGAGGTCGACTTTGCCTTTCATCCTTTCGGGGTCGATAAATTAAATACCAATTACGCCCTGGGATCGATGTAATCGACTTAATCTGTTTGTCTCTCCTTATTTGTCCCCTCTGTGTTTAGTCCCTTGTGGGTAATAAAGAAATAAGTATTTCGTCTGCCGCTACGTTCTGAGTTCAAATTCCGCCGAGGTCGACTTTGCCTTTCATTTTTTTTCAGGGTCGATAAATTAAGTACCAGTGATATACTGGATCGATGTAATCGACTTATCCCCTACCCCTCAAAATGGCTGCCCTTTCTCTCTTTTTCGTGGTTGTGAAGCGAACTTCTTAACGATTCGGCCTCACGGCACCTTCACACCACCAATATCTCCAAAATAAGTCTTTCCGCTACAGGCAGAAAACAAGACCATCAATTTTGATGAGGCGGCGGGGGGGGGCTATTTGATTATATCGATCACAAAACGTGACTGGTACTCATTTTATAGACCCCCGAAAGGATGAAAGGTCAAATACGAACTCGGCGGAGTTTGAACTCAGAACGGAAAGACTTACAGAACGAATTTGCCACGAAGAATAATGGCCGGCGTGCTAACCGAATCGGCCAGCTCGTTACCTTCAGTATTTCCAATATAACAACGTCGTTATATACAATAACAACAACAACAACAACAACAATACAGTTCTATATTTAAGAGGTGAGGAATTATGTACATTATTTACATTTGACGGATATTTGTCCTCATCTTGTTTGTTGTTAACACAACGTTTCGGCTGATATACCCTCCAGCCTTAATCAAGTGTCTTGGGGAAATTTAGAATCTGGGTTCTCATTCCTAAGGTAGTTTTCGATGTCATTATATTAATAATCATTATTATTATTATTATTATTATTATTATTTTATTATTATTATTATTATTAGTATCATTATAATTGTTGTTGTTGTTGTTGTTGTTCAGGTCACTGCTTGGAATCGAACTCGGAATCTTAGGGCAAGTAGCCCACGTTCTTAACCACTACGCCATATGCCATATGAACAATAATAATAATAATAATAATATTAAGAAGAAGAAGAACAATAACAACAACAACAACAATAACAACAACAATAACAACAACAATAAGAAGAATAACATCGGAAAATACCTTAGGAATGAGAACCCAGGTTCGAAATTTCCCCAAGACACCTGATGAAGGTATTGTCCGATGTTGTTGTTGTTGTTGTTGTTGTTGTTCTTCTTCTTCTTCTTCTTCTTCTTCTTCGTCTTCTTCTTAATATTATTATTATTATTATTGTTGTTCATATGGCATATGGCGTAGTGGTGCTACTAGCCCTAAGATTCCGAGTCCGATTCCAAGCAGTGACCTGAACAACAACAACAACAACAACAGCAACAACAAATAACAATAATAATGATGATAATAATAATAATAATAATAATAATAATAATAATAATAATAATAATAATAATTACAACAACAACAACATTGAAAAATACCTCAGGAATGAGAACCCAGGTTTGAAATTTCCCCAAGACACCTGATGAAGGCTGGAGGGTATATCGGCCGAAACGTTGTGTTAACAACAAACAAGATGAGGACAAATATCTGTTGAATGTACGTAATGAACAACAATAATGATATATATATAGCTAATGCAGCGACATCAGCTACACTCAGGCGCATGAAGCAGACAAGTGTATTTCAGACAGAATCAACGTGATACAGTTTGTGACAAGGATGTAAAAATATATAATCTACCCGAGGACGGGCGGGGAGGAGTTCCTATTCAGTTTCCCTTTACGGATTTTCACTTACAAAGCAGGAGTCGTTCCGAAGCTGTAGAAAATGAGAATTGTCAAGGTGGCCGTAAAAAAGGTTTGTTGTGATATGACGTCAAAGAACGAACTGGAAACGAGAGCCTGGCTGATTATATTCTCTTTTACTCTTTTACTCTTTTACTTGTTTCAGTCATTTGACTGCGGCCATGCTGCCTGCGAAATTTTTTTTTCCATGAGAGTTCCGGATCCCAGTAATGACCTTATTTGCATACAGCCAATCAGAGCAGAGTCACCGTTATCTTTTCTTCCTTTCTAGTCAGCACCGTGTATTCCTTACTCCTTCCCTCTCTACTGGCAGACAGCAACCTTTTTGTCACTATCGAAAAAAATATTTCGCTATCACCACAAGTACTACTGTCTCTAACTACCTGTCAGGCAAAAAGCAATAAAGATATGTAAATAATATTTCTTCCTTTTTG
>NW_021824459.1:0-2500 GCF_006345805.1 Octopus sinensis | reverse complement strand
ATATGATTGAACGCACGCATCCATTTCCAATATATATATATATATATATATATATATATATATATATATATATATATATATATATATATATATATATATATGTGTGTGTGTGAGTGTATCCATACATTATTGAAAACAGTTTGATTCGGCTCCATGCGACTTATCAATTGGTGGGGGGGGTACAAACAAAAACACAATCACAAAGGCACACATACGTCTCTCTCTCCATCTCTATCCATCTACGTATCGGTTTGACTGTCTGTCATTATACAGGCTTTAGTTTTCTTCAGCGAAATTCACTCACAAAGAGTGTTGCCTAAGGGGCCACGCAGTGGGACTGAACCCGGAATCACGTGGTTGAGAATTAAACATCTTACCACCCAGCCACGCCTATTCGACTCACTAAAGATTCTACCATTCTACCACCTTAAATGTTATTACTGATAATAGAAAAATAAAACAGAATCCGTAGTTGTGTTTCTTATGGGCAAAACGATCCTCCCAAGAGCCTGCTTCGACACTCGATTTCACATCAAAAATCTGGCAAAAAGGATATAGTATATTAAACGAAAACAGGATATCTATTTTGTTCATTTTAAAACTTGTTTACTTTCGCTAGAAGCAAGTGCTTAATATTTCATATGTGCTCTATATGTATACACAGTCTCTTTCTGTGTTTCGTATCTCATCAGTAAAGAGTAACATAGCACCAGACTAGGAATCACCTAATATGTTCAAGCAGCGTATTAATGTAAATGTTTTTACTATACTAAACATGGAAACTTTTCATAACATTCGAAAGCTTAAAGGTGAAAGTCAATATTAAATTGAAAGACATGGGTTGTGTGGTTAACAAGTTCATTTGAAAGCCTCACGGTACGTTTGGAGAAATGTTTTCTGTTATACCTCTAGCCGATTAGTGCCTTGTGAGTGAATTTGGTTGATAGACAGTGTGTAAGCCAGTCACGCGTATGTCCGAGTGTGTGTTTGTGTGTATGCGTGTGTGTTTGTGTGTATGTGTGTGTATATGTATATATATGTGTGTGTGTTAATCTCTCTCTTTCTCTAGCTATCTATGTATCTATCTGTCTGTCTATCTAAAGGGTTATAAACACACATATACATATACACAAATTTATCTTTGAGGGATATGGGTTCGAGTCCCATGGCTGGTTGTTGACAAAATTTTCCCGCCTTGCAAGGGTAATTCACCCAGTATTTCTGCTGCTCTAACGGCAACTCTGCGTTCGAAAAAATATCATCTTCATATTTGTATAGTACAATACACATTTCGGCACTTCTAATAAAAAAACAAATATTTGTTTACACTTATACACGCATGGTTGTTCCATAAAGCTATAGTATGTAGCGACTAAATTCGGCGGTGAATTTGTCAGCGAGCGGTTTACCTTAATGGTAAAGCACCCAGTTGAAATCTTTGAGGGATATGGGTTTGAGTTTCCATGGCTGGTTGCTGACGAACTTTTCTACCTTGTAGGGGTAATTTACTCAGGATTTCTGCTGTTCTAACGGCGGCTCTGCATTCGAAGAAAGTATCTTATTTGTATCGTACAATATCTATCTATCTATCTATCTATCTATCTATCTATCTATCTATCTATCTATCTATCTATCTATCTATCTATCTATCTATCTATCTATCTATCTATCGATCTATCTATCTATACATACATACACAGACACAGACACACACAGACACACAAACACACAGACACAGACACACACAGACACACAGACACACACACACAACACACACACACACACACACACACACACACACACACACACATATATATATATAGAGAGAGAGAGGGAGATAGATCTGTCTCTCTCTATATATACAGGGGTGGACATAAGTCACCCGACAGTGAACACAAATTCCATCAATACTATCTGTAATTCTGTATTGAGTCGAACGGGAAAATGTGTCGCTCAAGAGGGGTTTCCCGGTTTCTATGGTGTGTGTGTTCCCCATCTGGACGAGACGCCAGTCCATCGCAGCGTTACTCATTTTTGCCAGCTGAGTGGACTGGAGCAACGTGAAATGAAGTGTTTTGCTCAAGAACACAACACGTCGCCCAGTCCAGGAATCGAAACCACAATCTTACGATCATGATACTGATACCCTAACCTCTAAGCCACGCTCCTCCACACACACACACACACATGCACACACACACACACCACACACACACACACACACCACATATATATAAACCATACATATACGTTCACATACACTCACAAACAGATGAATGGACATACGAGTACATGAACTTATGCTAACGCATATGTGGTGTTATAAGGACATATAGATCTACAGAGATGACCCCGGTCCATCCTGAATGATCTTAACGCCCTCCCCAAGCCACTACATACAATACTGAAGGAGATTTTTGAACCTTTTATCCCCTGTAGATCTCCCTTTCTAAGTGAAAGCACCAATGATATCTAGCTTCTGGAGAAACTTTGGCGACAG
>NW_021824458.1:0-18480 GCF_006345805.1 Octopus sinensis | reverse complement strand
ATACATTCCATGCAAGCACTCAGCCACTGACCCTCTTCTGAAAGGAACGATAGACCGTAGCTAAGTGAACCTGAGACCAATGTGAAATTTGGTGGTTTGATCAAGAACACAACGTGATCGTCGGTGTAAAACCCTCACCACTAGGTTACAGGTCTCTTCCCGAATCCCAACCCCACACACACACACACACGCACGAGAAATGAGACTGAACCCGGAACCATGTGGTTGGGAAACAAGCTTCTTACCACAGAGCCACACCAGCATCTTTAGATAAATAAAAAAAAAACAATATATATATGTATATATATATAGGCGCAGGAGTGGCTGTGTGGTAAGTAGCTTGCTAACCAACCACATGGTTCCGGGTTCAGTTCCACTGCGTGGCATCTTGGGCAAGCGTCTTCTGCTATAGCCCCGGGCCGACCAATGCCTTGTGTTGATTTGGTAGACGGAAACTGAAAGAAGCCTGTCGTATATATATATAGATATATATATATGTGTGTGTGTATGTGTTTGTATGTCTGTGTTGTCTCCCTAGCATTGCTTGACAACCGATGCTGGTGTGTTTACGTCCCCGTCACTTAGCGGTTCGGCAAAAGAGACCGATAGAATAAGTACTGGGCTTACAAAGAATGAGTCCTGGGGTCGAGTTGCTCGACTAAAAAGGCGGTGCTCCAGCATGGCCGCAGTCAAATGACTGAAACAAGTAAAAGAGTAAAGAGTAAAGAGTATATATATATATATATATATATATATTATATATATATATATATAATATTGGAGGGGCAAATATTCAGAAGTGAATAAAATATATACATTTATTATTGTTATTATTATCCACAGTAATCAGAATAGCTTATAATAAGAACAACAATAATATGAGTGGTTGCAGGCCTAAAATAGCTTTAGATAGCTATAGAAGAATTAAAATTTGTATGAATCATAAGGGCACACATGCTAGGAAGAGGAGTTAAGACCCCCATTTAAACCACCAATAAATACGACAGAAAAATAACAGTAGTCGGGCGAACGACCAAATAAATCTTTCACATAATCTATATAGCCCAATGCTATATATTTTCTTGGTATTTGGATACACGTGGACCATGGTTTCTGATCTGGCAAACAGTTTCATCTTCCTCATCACGTATTACCGGTTGAAAAACCTTTTCAACCCGTCTGCCGGCGTTCTGAATTGTTTTGTCTTTTCTCCTGGTGCTGTATGAATATTTGATGTGGTTTTAGAATCAAGTTTTGACTGCTATCTCTAGCATGGTGGTATCATTTAGATACCCTTAATTATAATTTTAATCAAATTTATTACCTATAATGTTTTTATTCCCATGCTGGCCTCTTAATATGATCGGTATTTAAAATAACGATCTTATCCTTATTTATATAAATTTACATATATATATATAGATATATATGATATATATGTATGTATGTATGTATGTATGTATGTATACATACATAGAGATATGTATGTTATACATATATAGATATATATGTATGCATATATAATATATATATATATATATATATATATATATATATATATTATATATATATATATAAATGTGTGTGTCTGTGTCTGTGTGTGTGTATATATATCGACTATTAAGCTGTCAACACGCGACTTCAACGAGCAGAATTTCCTCTCACCTTTAGCCATCGATCGCATGGTTGCCGCGAAGCTTAGAATGTGCCAACTTAATGGCGGCCACGGTGTTGGAAATATAATCGGTGGTGGTGTGATAGCAGTGATTGTGATTGTGTGTTGGCAATGATTTTAATACGGTGTCGAAATAAAATCGTTCTTGAGTACAGATTACCGTCGTATTTATTTTGAAACAAGAAAACACGAGGAAGAAGATGTCTTCTTGAACGCGTTGTGTAATATTTTCTGATTCTATGATACCTCTTTAATCTTTTATCTTTGACTGGTTTCATTAGGCTGTATTTTGTGTGTGTGTGTGTGTGTGTGTGCGTATATAAACATGTGCGGGTATGTACATATATGGCGGGAAGCTTTATGAAAATAAACAAAAGACGAAGGCAGGTGGAGTACAAACAGACAATTGTATTAGTATGGCGCTCAGGAATATAAATAAAACAGGTCTTTTACGTTTCGAGCCTACGCTCTTCAACAGAAAGATACACAGAAAAGAAACACGGAAAGAAACAAGGAGAGAAAAAAATGCGTGCAGATGCTAGCGATTCAACATGGGCGTGTATGTGTATGAATGCATAAGGGCATGTCCGTATATGAACGTGGTTTTTACACTTTGTATACTTCCTTATGTTTTTTTCTGTATTGCTGTTTTTTTCTGTATTGTTACCTTTAACCATGTTTTTTGTGCGTATATAGACGTATGTATGAACTTTTACGGTACGCGTGTGTGTGTATGAGTTTGTATATATATGCGTATACATTTGGCGAAAAATGCGAGTAAAGATGTGTACGTTTTCATAGTGACGTATATGTACGTACGTGGGTCCGCGAGCGCACATGTGAGCGTATGAGTAGCCATGTTTACGTGTTTACTATGAACTTTTAATCTTAATTTATATAAGTAGCGGAATTATAACACAGTAATTTTCCTTTATATAACGGTATTTTTTCATAGTGTTTTTCAGATGGCCAGATAACCGAAGAGATGGTGTTGTGGATTTCCACTTCGGCATCCGAAACTCAGAGTTTTATCTTGACTATTGAATAATTGTAACATGTTATTTTATATATATATATATAATATTATATATATATATATATATATCCATATATACATGAAACTGATTCACTAGTTTTGGTGGCACGAGGCTAAATTAGAAGACACTTGAACAAGGTGCAAACACTGGGACTGAACCTATGACCATGTGGTTTGCAAGCAAGCTTTTTACCACACACCCACGCCTACCCCTGTGTATGAAGACTTTAGATACTTCCTTGGATTCGATTATAATTACAAAAAACAAACAAGCATTGTAGCTTCGAAACCGTTTTTCTTTCTCTTTCTCCTTCTTTCAGCCAATGGACTGCGGCTATCCTGGGGCACCAGCTTGAAGCGTTTTAGTCAAATAAATCTACCTCGGTGCTTATTATTTCTTTTCTCTCTCTCTCTCTCTCTCTCTCTCCTCTCTCTCTCTCTCTCTCTCTCTTTCTGAACCACTCAGAAAGTAAAAAAAAACAACAGAAAATAAGACCAATTTATTGTAGATAAATTTTAACAACAAAATCTTATAGGGTCCCACCTAGGGCCATATGGATCCCGGTCCCCAGTACGCAATAGGTACTTAATTTATCGACCCCGAAAATGATGAAAGGAAAAGTCGGAATTTGAACTCAGAACGTAAATACAGACGAAGTACCTATTTCTTTACTACCCACAAGGAGCTAAACACAGAGAGGACAAAGAAGGACAGACAAACGGATTAAGTCGATTATCTCGACCCCAGTGCGTAACTGGTACTTAATTTATCGATTCCGAAAGGATGAAAGGCAAAGTCGACCTCGGCGGAATTTGAACTCAGAACGTAGCGGCAGACGAAATACCTATTTCTTTACTACCCACAAGGGGCTAAACACAGAGGGGACAAACAAGGACAGACAAACGGATAAGTCGATTACATCGACCCCAGTCTGAAAGGATTGAAAGGCAAAGTCGACCATGGCGGAATTTGAACTCAGAACGTAACGGCAGACGAAATACGGCTACGCATTTTGCCCGGCGTGCTAACGTTTCTGCCAGCTCGCCGCCTTGAAAAACAGACATACTAACTAACAACGGTTCCATTCGCTAGCTCCGCTGCCCAACAACAACCAGTCTTGTCTCGTTCGAATCAAAAGAACTTCTACATATGAATATTTTTTTCTGGTTTTACTAATGTATTGCATCGAAAAAACTACGTGAATAAATTGATTAATATCAATAAACGAGAAATTGATTTTGTTTTGTTTTTTTTGTGGGTATCTTTTTTATTCCACTTGGCACTTTGCCAGTTTTCTACAAGAAATATATATAATCGATAAATTGACTCGAGTTCAGTTCTAATACTAATTTTATCGACACCAATACCATGGACATCTTCAACACTACCTTTGAAAGTATTTGAACCCGGAATGAAAAAATCTAAATATTGTAATTATCCATCGGCGTTTTTTTAATAAAACCAATTATTTTGGGATAATAAGGTGGCTTCTACGTGGTCGCTCAATATGCATGTAATAACAGCTACATCTTCTAAGAATCCCTTTCAGCTTTCTTTGAAAGAGAAGGGCTCTATATAACGTTGCTTTTACTTTTATTTCAGCCAGTGATTCGCAACCATTTTATTATCGGGGCCTGATCGAAAGCCTTGATTTGTTTAGGGGTTTCACACCAAAAAAAGTAAAACGTAAGTCAATTATATTTATATTTACTGAGGGAAGAGCGTCGGGGGCTGCCAGGTGGATTCTGAGGAGCTGCGTTCGGCCCCGGGAGCTGCGATCGAGAACTGCTGGTTTAAGACCTTCTCTGGGCTGTTGGCGATTTGTCTCTTCTGTTTTCGACTCAAGGATGTCTTCTCTATTTCTCTATAGTTGAATCCTTGCTTTTCCATCTCTATCTTATCTCCACCCCCAAGGGCGTCCTCCCTTCCGTGTCCCTTATGGGTTATGTTTTCCAGGTCGTGATAGTTTCGAATTGTCATCGATGCTTCTGTAGTTTCGCTTTTGTTTTTTTCATAGTAGGACAGTTATTCCTATGGAAACCGATTTTTATCTCTGGAAAGAGGTAGTCCATATCAATCTAGCCTCTGTCCTTTGACCTGTCCAGCATGTGGAGTTTCACCAGGGCCTTGCACCCCACTAGAATATTTCTCAGGACCATTTAAGCAAATAAGCTACCACACGGCAACAAGGATAATGAAGCCTAATAAAATTGAATTAGCTACAAAAATCGGGGTTTGAATGGTTCCCCTCTGGAAACATGGGTGGTTCGTTCAACATCCTAAAGCAACCCTTATTCAGGGAGCTTTTGAGCGGGATGGGTTACTCGACAAGAAAAAAATTCTAACAGGGCCCCACCTGCAAGGTCATGTGCTGTTTATCTTGATATGAGATCACTATGCCGCGCACATATGGTTGTGATGCATGTGCCTCGTGTACCCTTATCAGACGGGTAGTCATGATGGGTATCCTGGGCTTCATATATTTTACCCCAGTGTCACTTTGATGGCATGCACTGCTCTCTCACTCAATAATAATAATAATAATAATAATAATAATAATAATAATAATAATAATCGAAAAATACCTTAGGAATGAGAACCTAGGTTCGAAATTTCCCCATAACACCTGAAGAAGGCTGGAGGGTATATCAGCAGAAACGTTGTGTTAACAACAAATAAGATGAGGACAAATATCCGTTGAATGTAAATAATATACATAATTCCTCATCTCTTAAATACAGAACTGGAAGAAGAAAATTATTAATAATTCCTCAGCGTTAGTAATAACACTGTGTAACAAAATTTTTATTTTTATGTCTGTCGTTGTTGTCTTTGGCCAGTAATGTTTTTCCTATATGTTTTTTATCTAGAAATCAAAGGAAATGACTACTATTCCCTTCAACCTTTGCTTTTGTGACTTGGACATCAATGTTTTCAAACTGACATATTTTCCATTACATTTCAGACAGATTCAGCGCTGAGTTACTGAAGCCGAAATATCGTTATAGCAAATATTCTGCCTAATGCCACAGATTTGCTTCTTGTCTTTGGTCAATAGGTGTTATTTCGTATTTGCTTTTATCTAGAAATCGAAGAAAATGATTATTATTACCTTCAAACTCTGCTTTTGCGCCTTGGACATCAATGTTTTAAAACTGACCTATTTTCCATTACATCTCAGACAGATTCAGCCCCTAGTTACTGAAGCAGAAATACCGTTATAGCAAATATTCTGCTCAATACCACAGATTTGCTTGTCAGTTGATTGACCTTAACCAGATGAGTATATCTCTTTGTGGTTGACAATATGCGCATCTCAGATCAGGGGCAGGTGTAGTGGTGGAAGCATCATAGCCATGTGTTGAGACTGATACTTTACGGTTTGAATAAAATAACAAAAGCAAAAGTTGGAAGTGAAATATCAGCCATGATTCATAGTTTCCAGGGGTAAGCAAATAGGAACTAACAGTTGCTACCCAAGGACAAAAATCGGGTTACACAGGGTACTCCTTGCCATACACAAGGGAGACAGTTCTATAATCCAAATTGATTAACACTTGAATGGAAATTATGAAGCGAGGGCGGGGTGAGTTTTATTATATTCACTTTTCCTTACGTTGTGATTTTAACTAATTAAGTTTCTTTATTGGCCACACAGGGCTGCACACAGATGGGACAAGTTACAAGGTAGAGCTTTTCTTTTGGGGGCTGAAAAAAAAAAAAGAAAAAAAAGGGCGGCGTAGATTTTCGATCAAAGGGGATCGTAAAAGGGAAAAAAGAACAAAAAAGGAAAAGAAAAAAAGAAAAAAGGGAAAAGGAACAAAGGAAAAGAAAAATGAAAAAGAAGAAAAAAGAGGAAAAAAAGGGGAAGAGGAAAAGAAAACGATCAATAGGGATCGTGTATCACAGTGTCATGATGTATGGTGTAAAGGGGAAAGCAAGTAAGGTTTATCCGTGGGAAGAAAAGCCTACGAAAAAGACCACGGTAACCTTGGTCAATATTGTTATATGTTACCACATTTGTTTGCAAGTGGGTAACCCTCTGTTTTCAATTTCTGGGTTCATAGGATTATGCTCAAGGTGGCTTCGGGAGGAATAGACGGGTTCTCATTGGCAGGGTTGTGGTACGTACAGAAAAAAAACCCAGCAACTTTACTATGAGTGCTTTATGCAGAATACAACCCTACGATATATTTCCATGTCATAAAAAGTTTCAGCTTGTTGAGTATAATGCTTACTGCTGTTCTAGTCAGCGTCCGCCCTCCCTTCGACCTTTTCTTTGGTAACGTTAAATATACATCGCTGGTTAACTCGGCTTATTATGTGATTAGTATCTTAAATAATAGTTCTTTTCAGAGATTTCAAAAAGAAAAATGTGATGTTGGTTCTGGCATGATTTGTACTACATAATACGCATGCACACACATATATAATTACATGTATACATACGTATGTATGTATGTATGCATGTATGTATATATGTATTTGCGTGTGTATATATATGTGTGTGTGTGCGTCAGTGTATGTATATATATGTACATAAAAACACGCACATAGTTAAATAATACACACACACACATACATATATACATATATATATATATATATATATATATATATATACGTATAGATATATAGATATATGCATACATACATGCGTACTAGATAGATAGATAGATAGATAGATAGATAGATAGATGATAGATAGATAGATAGATAGATAGATAGATAGATAGATAGATAGATAGATAGATAGATAGATACAAAGACAGACAGACGTTTAAGAATGCATAAACTATATATCTGTATTTACTCCAGTAACCAGTCGGACATAAAAGAGCAGAACACAATGATAGAATCGAACTGAAGCAGTAATCAAATGCAATTGTTGCCAAAAGCATATATGTTGTTTTTTATTCTCTTCTTTTTTTTTCTTTCTTTCTTTCTTTCTTTCTTTCTTTTTTCGCGTGTATCTGAAGACTGAGAAGAATTTTGAAGCGGAAAAAAAATGGTTTATTTTTTTTCTTTTTCTTTTTCTCTCTTTTTGAAATAGTAATAAATAATATGTTGACTCTTAAACCCCATTCGATCGATCGACCCATTGTATCATGTGTGTATATGTATGTATACATATATATATATATATATATATGTGTGTGTGTGTGTGTGTGTGATGTGTGTGTGTGTGTGTATGTGTGTGTGTGTGTGTGTATGTGTGTGTGTGTGGAGAGAGAGAGAGAGAGAGAGGGAGGGAGAAAGAGACAGTTACATGTATATATATATATATATGTATGTATGTATATATATGTGTGTAATATAGGTTTATATACATTTACATACATGTACATATATATTTACAAATATACTTATATATGTGTGTGTGGGTCTGTATACATACATACATAAATATATACATACATTCATACATACGTACGTACGTACGTACATACATACATGCATACATACATACATACATACATACATACATACATACATACATACATACATACATACATACATACTACATATATACATACATATGTCTAGCATGGCATGGCATAGCAAAGTATCGTAATCTCCTACTTCACGGTTCTAAAGAAATAATAGTTAATATGTGTATATATGTATATATATATTATATATATATATATATATATATATATATATTACATATATCTAAATTGGCATATATGTGTGTGTTTGTGTATGTGTGTATGTATATGAACTTTAAATATATTATATATATATATAGATATATGTATATAGATATATATATATTATATGTATGTAGATACATGAGTATACCCAAATGCTAATATATGCATAATTTGTGTGTGTATGTGTATGTGTGTGCGTGTGTCTGTATGCTGTGTCTGTGTGTGTGCGCATACGTGTGTATGTATGGACGTATTGATACCATCTCTTTTGAGAGAATACAATGAACGGTAAATTTTCAGAAACTAAGTTAAATATAACCAAGAATCTGTATATTTACTAGGTTGCAAAAGAATTTAGCTACACAAACAAGAGACTTCTGGTTCGATCCCATCACTCACTACCTTCAGCACATGTCTTTTAGTATAATTTCTGATCGCTCTAAACCTAAATAATCGAAGTTTCTGTGAAAGGGTGTCAAATTTTGTTAAGCTTTGCTAGGTGGATTAAAACAAAGTACACCACACGGCCGTTTCAAGACTATTGTTTCTAAACACCCTATTCATAGTGTAAGACAAAGTAAATAGATAATAAGATCAATGCACATTGTAGGTACTGACATAGCTGTGTGGTAAGAAGCTTGCTTCCCAGCTACAGGGTTCTGGGCTCGGTTCCACTGTGGGACACCTTGGGCAAATTTCTACCACTGTAACCAGAGCAGACCAAGGACTTATAAACTAATTTGGTAGACGGAAAATGAGAGAAACCCGTCATAAATAAATGAATAAATATATATACACATATATACACACACATATATATATCTATATTATATATATATATATATATATATTATATATATATACAATAATAATATGATGGAATATTATTCCAAACTTACAGGGAAAAATTCAATTTAGAAATACTAAATCAAATTTCACAAAATATATATATATATATATCTAAATTAGAAAAAAACCCACCTTTTATCAATTCAGTAATGAAAAATTAAATTATTACCATTTAGAGAAATTACATATATAAAATCGTTTTATGTTTTATCTTATATTAATCTTTCTATAATATGTAATTTTTCTAAATGGTATCATTTAATTTTTCATTATTGCATGATAAAAGGTTTGTGTTTTCTTCTAATTTATATAAATATATACATATATATATATATATATATATATATATATAATATATATATATAGGGAATGTTTAAGAAAAACAAAAGACAAAGACAGGTGGTGTACAAAACAAACAGATGTATTAGTATAATGCTCAGGAATAGAAAAAGTCTTTTACGTTTCGAGCCTATGCTCTTCTACAGAAAGGGACACAGAGAAAAACAAGGAGAGAAACAAGAGAGAAAAAAATCTGTGTAGTGGCTAACGATCTATCATGGCGACTGACTTCGGACAGAAGGGTCACACACGAGGGGGAAAGTAGGGGAGATAACAAAGTAAAGATGACCCCCCAACACGAAGGTGCGTGTGTGTATAAGAGAGTATGTATGTGCGTGTGAACGAGGGCTGGTGGTCTGGACGTGCGCGTGTATGTATGTGTAGGTGTGAAAATGTGGGGATGGGTGTGTGGGTTGTGTGCTGTGATGTTGCTGGAAGGTGGAGGAGGCGAGAGTGGGGAAAGCACGGGTGGAGTGTGGGTTCGGCTGAGGGTTGGGATAGAGTTTGTGGGTAGTCGTTTTTTGTACTCTTGTGTTAAGGAGCTATATGACCCCAAATTTTCAATAGCTCCAGTGAGAACAGCAAAAGGATATTTGCTTTTGACTGACACCGCTTCTATTCATAAGCACTGGGTAAAACATTTTACTGCACTTTTGAATACACCATCATCTGTTGACATGAGAATGATTGAAAAAATCGAACACCTTCCAGTTATAGAGGAGATGTCATTTGAATCAACTCTAAATGACATTTATTTAGCTATGAATAAACTGAATAACAATAAGTCTCCAGGGTCTGATGGAATCTGTGCAGAAGTCTTGAAATATGGGGGTGACAAAATGTTTTAACTCTTAAATATATTAATTTTTCACTGTCGGAGACCTGAGGAAGTGCCTCAAAACTGGATTGAACCCATTTTAGTCTCCTTGTATAAGTCGGGGCCAAAGGATCTGTGTGGTAATTTGTGAGAGATTTTGCATTTGTCTGTAGTTGGAAAGGTATTTGACCGTATTCCGTAGGACGTTTAAATACTTTCATAATTCCATATATAGTGTTTCAAATAGGTTTTCGCTCCTCCAGGAGCACAGCTGATTGTATCTTTACTATCAGACAATTTCACGAAAAGTGCATTGAACAGAATCCTACCCTATACCATTGCTTTGTTGATTTAAGCAAGACATTCGATATTGTTTATCGAAATGCTCTGTGGATAATTCTAAGGAAAATAAGTTGCCCAGAAAAATTCGGAAACGTGATCAGGGTTTTACATCAGGATATAAAGGCTAGAGTTAATTTTGGTGGTAGGGTCTCTGAATTTTTTTGCCATGGAAAATGGAGTAAAGCAAGGATACCTTGATTCACCCACCCTCTTTGCAATATACTTTGCGGTAGTGCTGCACACGCTTTTCAAAATTCCGAGGAGGGTATTTACATAAAATATCGAACAGGAGGGAATGCTTTTAATCTGACAAGATTGAAATTCAAAATAAAGGTTTTCACTTCACTCATTAGGGAACTCGCATATGGTCACGATTGCGATCTTGTCAGTCACTCCGAAATGGGCTTGCAATCTCTTGTAGCGGCATTTGATACAGCTTGTGGTGATTTTGGATTAACCATCAACTTGAAAAAAAAAACAGTTGTAATGTATCAACTTGCTGTTTGTAAACCCCTAAAATTTTTGTTTAGGGTTAGTTACTTGAGGTTGTTGATTCTTTCATTTACCTTGGAAGCTCTGTACAAAATGATGGAAATCTGGACACAGAGATACATCTGTGAATTCAAAGAGCAGCACAAGCATTTGCTGGTTCGGAGTCACACGTTTGGTGCCAATGACATATAAACAACAAAACAAAATTGGAGAAAACCAGAATATGTCGAAGTTTGAACATCATGTCTACCGACTGTTGTTTACAAACCGTTTGACTTTAGTTTTCTAGTCTTTTGACTGAATGGCGGTTATAATTGCCTTTAATGTCTCGTTTAGTAATCCAAGCTGTTCCAGCCGATGTCTGTGAATATTTCAACCATTTGAGCTTGATTTCAGCCTCTCTACGCGTCGCTGGATACTCGGAATTTTCCTATGATTTTTATCCTTGTAGATGTATATGCGTTTTTGATTTAATTAGTGTGTGTGTGTGAGTATATGAGTTCATTTCGATTTCTCAGAGAGAGAGAGTCATTTATAAATGCTCATGCATCTATACATCGTCTTTTCCAACCTTTATTTTTCCCTTTCTTATTCTTTTCCTTTATCTATCTATCTCTCTGTCTGTCTGTCCGTCTACATTTCTTTCTATTTATCTATCTATCTATGTTGCTATTTCTCTCTCTCTCTCCCTACATATATACATATATAGTGAACGAGGGGGAAATGAGGGGAGAGAGAGGAAGGGGTGAAAGAGGAGAAAAATAGAGAGGGAGAGAGTGAGGGTAATATATATATATATATACATACACATATATAGGGAGGGAGAGAGAAAGAGAAAGATAGGCAGATAGAATAGATAGATAGATAGATAGATAGATAGATAGATAGATAGATAGATAGATAGATAGATAGATAGATAGATGGATGTGTGTATGTATACATATACAAAGTGAGAGAGAGAAAGGGAAAGAGATGGTCATTGATGAGTGTCCCTGCCTCCAGCCATTGCCTTTTCCCTACCTTTCTTATTTTCCTCTTTCTCATTTATCTATTCGTCTATCTATCTTTGTACCTATCTATCTAATTATCTATCTATCTTTCTACCTATCTATCAAATTGTCTCTCTATCTGTCTGTTTGTCTCTCTCTCTCTCTCTCTCTCCCTGTTTATCTGTCAAATAATCTATCTATCTGTCTCACTCTTTCCCTTTCCCTCTCCCTCACCCTCTCTCTATATATATATCCGTCCATCTATCTATCTATCTATCTATCTATCTATCTATCTATCGTCTATCTATCTATCTATTTCTCTCTTTCCCTTTTACGTTCGTTCACTTGGACTTCCTCCATTTTCTCTTCCTCTATTTATCAAAGAATCTTTTTATTGATTTATTTATATTTTTATTTCTCGAAAAAAAATATTAATATTTTAAAACTTTTAATTATATTTCCCATGGCTGGCAGTGAATTCATCCATCCAGCAATAATATTTATTTCACAACGCATCGATTTTACTCCTATTTCGTAACGTATATTTTATATATATATACATACATATATATATATTATTATATATATAATATACTAATATATATATATATATATATATATATATATGCTTTTTTTTTATTTCCGCTAATAGTCATTCTAACCATAAAACTGCAGTCAACTTTCGCCCACTCGTCTATCGCTGAGTGGGCGAAAGTTGTTTCTCGCTGGACGCATCTAATAGTCTTTAAATACTTTTGTATTGTCTCAGTTTCTATAATTTCGTCTGAAGCTTCGCATTGGAAAATCTATCAGCGCAAGCATTGCCATGGGAGCCGGACTGGCCGGCCGTGTGCTTGAGAAGGTCGCTTTGCAACTACCACGTTTCGCGTTCAGTACATTGCGTGACACCTTGGGTAACTATGTTCTTTTTGCTATAGTCATGGGCCGACTGAAGCGCAGTATGTGAATGTGGTAAGAGGAAACTGTGTGGATTCACTAAACGAATTAAGGGCATGACTGATCTCGTTCACTGGGACCGCCTCAAAGCATTGAAGCTCTACTCTCTTCAGGGCCGCCGCCGCGAGCGATACATCATTTGCACAATGTGGAGAATATACCGCCAGCGGTATATTGGCGGCGAGCTGGCTGAAACGTTAGCGCGCCGGGCGAAATGCTTAGCGGTATTTCGTCTGTCGTTACGTTCTGAGTTCAAATTCCGCCGAGGTCGACTTTGCCTTTCATCCTTTCGGAGTCGATAAATAGAGTACCAGTTTCGCACTGGGATCGATATAATCGACTTAATCCCTTTGTCTGTCCTTGTTTGTCCCCTCTATGTTTAGCCCTTTGTGGGTAGTAAAGAAATAAATGTGGAGAATATACAGCCTGCATTGCCCAAAGGACCTGAACATTGGCTTCAAAATTCATCCAAGGCTAGGAGCACGGGCAATAGGTCCCCTACCCAATTTAGGTTCTCAACACATAAACACACTGCAACGCAATTTCTTTTCCTGAGCATGCCCAACACAATTTAACATTGTCCCAAAACATATCAAAGGGGAACAAGATCCCATCACCTTTAAACGGAGTCTGGACGAATTTCTTCAAGGAATACCAGATAAGCTACCTGTACCTGGCTAGAACTCGCTCAACAAGAACTCCCAACTCGAAAGGACCATGATGCCACAAAACTAGACTTGAAAAGGATTTAGATAATCCTATCAGGTGGTGCTATTAAGTTAAACATGGCCTGAAACAATCTTTAGTCGAAACATCTAAATTTATCTAAGTTTATATACATACATACATACATGCATACATACATACATACATATATACATACATATATACATACATACTACATACATACATACATACATGCATACATACATACATACATACATACATACATACATACATACATACATACATACATACATACATATAACTACATCATACATACATACATACATACATACATACATACATACATACATACATGCATACATACATACAAACACATACATACATACATACATACATATACATACATACTATATCTACATACATACATACATACATTACATACATACACACATACAAAAATACATACATACATACATACATACATACATACATACATGCATACATACATACATACATACATACATACATACATACATACATACATACATACATATATACATACATACATACATACATACATACATACATACATACCTACATAATGCATACATACATAAATGCATACATACATATATATATATATATATATATATATATATTCTGTTACCCTATTTAATTTATTTGTATATTTTACCTATATAGGTTAAAACTTGCTGGCCCACTTTATTATAAATATTATTAATAATAATGATAATAATACCACCACCACCACCACCATATATATATTATATATATATATATGGTGGTGGTGGAGGTGGTGGTGGTGGTGGTGGTGGTGGTGGTGGTGGTGGTGACGGCGGAGGCGGTAGGAGTGAATGTAATGCTTCTGTTGATGCTGGTGCTGGTGGTGAAGGGGATGATGAAAAGGAGGTAGAGTCGGAGGGGGAGGGTCACTGTGATAATGATGACGTTGATGACGGGGGCGGTGACGTATGTGGCGGACGTGGTGGTGGTGCTGGTGCCGGTGGTGGTTGTAGTGGTGATGGGGAGAAACAGTGGCATTTATGAAGATTAGAAATAGTTAATAAATATCCGGGTGGGGGAGCAGTATGTACGAGTGTATGCGGATGGAAGTGTCAGTGTGTGCGCGTGTGTGTGTGTGTGCGTGTGCGCGCGCGTTAATAACTTGGTGATAGTTGTGAAGCTGGTATTATTTCACTAAGTCCTATCTTCTGACACTGCACCCACCCACCCACCCACCCCAGCTATCCATCGTTACAGTCTCGTTCCACCCCCACCCCCACCATTCCTGCCACAGCCTCAATCCACCCCGATTGAAACAATCGTCCAGTCTGTACAGAAAGCTGTGAGCCATCTAAGATGTCTCTGAGTAAACATCTTCAATGGACATCTTCGTAACAAGACGTTGATGGACAGATTGATATCAGTCTGGCTGCCGTCGGGTGGAGGGTTACACCCGCGCGTCTGTGAATGTATCTATGTAACTATTATCCGTTATCTTTCGCTTGTTTCAGTCATTAGACTGCGGCGATACTGGAGCACCGCCTTTAGTCAACCAAATCGACCCCGGGACTTATTCTTTTGTAAGCCCAGTACTTATTCTATCGGTCTCTTTTTGTCGAACCGCTAGGTGACGGAGACGTAAACACACTAGCATCGGTTGTCAAGCAATGCTAGGGGACAAACACAGAACACAAAACAACACACATACATATATATATATATATATATATATATAATATATATATATATGAATATATACGACAGGCTTCTTTCAATTTCCGTCTTCAAATCCACACACAAGGCATTGGTCGGCCCGGGGCTATAGCAGAAGACACTTGCCCGAAGTGCCACGCAGTGGGACTGAACCCGGAACCATGTGGTTGCTTAGCAAGCTACTTACCACACAGCCACTCCTGAATAATTTTTTCAGTCGAATGAGAAATCGACACCATTACTTATTATTTTTTTAATGCGTGCGTGTGTGTGTATACGACTGGCTTCTGACGGGTTTTCACTTAGTTACCATCAACCAATCCACTCACAAGACATAGGTTAGCTCGGAGGTATAGTAGGGGGGAGTGGCACAAGATGCTGCGCTATGCAACTGAACTCGAAACCATGGCGTTGCAAAGCGCTCTTCTTAACCACACAGCCACGCATGTCCCTAATTCCTCGAATCCTATTTCCTCACATCTGTAGTAACAAATCAACAAGAGGCAATAAACGACCATCTTAGTTGCGAATAATCTCTTGCACTTTGCGCTAAGATAAATTTTGTGTAGATTGTAAGACTCGGAAGACTTAATTTAATTAGATAAATTAGACACGTAAATTAATTAGATGAGAAACTAATTTAAAGCATAAGCGAAGAATGAAGCAATGGTAATCATTTGTTTGTCAGTCTCTTTGTCAGGTTTGTCTAAGCGACATAATTCAGCGAGAGGCAGACTGGCTGTCAGGCTAGGGAGTTCGCTTTTCAACCAGGTTGTTTCGGGTTCTGTGGCACAGTGTGACACCTTGGGCACAATTACGTATATATACATACATGCATATGTGTATGTATGTGTGTGCATGTAGTATGCATGTGTGCGTGTGTTTATGCGTTTGTGTTTGTCGCCCACCACCACCACTTGAGGACTAGAGTTGGTTTGTTTACGTCCCCGTAGCGTAGCGGCACGGTAAATGACACCGATAGAATAAGTACTAGTTTAAAAAACAAAAAAAGGTACAGATGTACTGGCGTCAGTTCACTCAACTATAAACCCTTCACAGCAGTACTCCAGCATGGCCGCTGTACTACGACTGAATCTACATTTATCAGTCTCTTAAGCGGTCCTCTCAACTCGACGTAGTTTGCTGATAACCACGTAGCTAATAAAAGAAACCATAATAAAAGAAACCATAGATAACCATTTAGTAATTCAGATATCCATAATGGCGTCTGGAAAAATCTCGCAACACCTTTAGCAGTTAGCTGTGACACCCATATTGTCACGACGCACAAGGTGAAAACATCTGGCCGAAGCCTTGGATAAGGTTTTACTATAATAATTTGGCCTGCTTCAGACAATAAAATAAATAATAAATGAAAAAAATAATCATTCTTCTCCGTATCTCAGAGAAAGCCAGTCACCTGATTGGCATTAGTATTTCATTATATTCGGAGTGTTTACACCTTCGCGATTGTTCGATGGACAACTTCAAAGAGACTTGCAGATTGCAAATATTCGACCTAGCTAACACCTTTCTTTATTTAATCAAGAGGTAAGCAACATAAAATAGAATGTCTAATGCGAAATAAGAGTTTTCCAAACATTCGAAAGTTTCCCCAGAAAGTCATTATGCATACATGTATGTGTGTGTATGTGTGTGTGTGTGTGTGTGTGTGTGTGTGTGCGTGCGTGTGTGTGTGTGCTTATACATATATAATAAAATATATATATATATATGCATGTATATGAATGTATATGTATGCATATGTACACACACACACACACACACACACACATATATATATATATATATATATGAATATATATATATATAATCAGTCGAAGTGTACAGTATTATATATCCATTACAGCTGCTCTTACAAATCGGTTTCGCACTATGGATTCACCGGAGTGTTAGGTAACAGTCCGAATATGTAACCCTGCGCTCATCAGACGTAGCCGTTTATTTTATTCTGTAACGGCTACCTCTGATGAGTTCAGGGTTACATAACCGGACTGTTACCTAACACTCCGTTGAATCCCCAGCGCAAAAAGGATTGCTAAAATCGGCCGTAATTGATATATAATATTGTACACTTCGATTAATATATACACTCTGATGCTAGATACACGAATGCAGTTTTTCCTGTCTTATGGACACTTAAACGACTTATACGCATACTCACTCGCCGCCACAAACTGTTGAATATATTCCAATAAATCGTCCGTGCCTTGTGCCATATAGCTGCATTTCCCGGCGGTGCGCTCTACATAGTCAACAATGATTTAACACAGATATTATACAATGGAATTGGAATTGTGTAACCTAGGATATTCAACAGAGAATATCCCAACTCCATCGAATGAGCTCAACAGAAATCTGCTGCTGGAGTTGAGCCACTTGATCAAGTGAATGAGATGGAAGGTCTTCTACTTCGACCAGCCCAAACCGCCTACGGAGACAGAAAATTTTGAGTTTAAATCTGGAAAGTCTCCCTCTAAGATCAAGGGCCTGGAAGCGTTCGAGAATGATCTTTTGAATATTATACCTCTCCTGAAATTCCGCAAATCTTCTAATGTTTACCAACGCAAATGGAAAGAGTCACCATATTTCACTCCATAACGGCTACCTCTGATGAGTGCGGGGTTACATACTCGGGCTGTTGCTTTACACTCCCTTAAATCCCTAGCGCGAAACCGACTGGAAAGATCGGTCGTACTGGATATATAATACTGTACACTTCGAATGATATACCCACTGTATTGACAGATATACGAGTGCATTTTTCCATGATTTCTGAACTCTTAGACTACTGAAACGTGTGTATGTAATATATATAATATATATATATATATATTATATATATATAATATATATATATATATATATATATATATATATA